>NC_079912.1:5708104-6008104 GCF_024868665.1 Triplophysa rosa
ATGAAAAACTTAAAGGTAAAGTTCACCCAAAAAATAAAGGTGTATCATGATTTACTCACATTCAAGTTGTTCCAAATCTGTATAAATTTCTTTATTCTATTGAACACAAATCAAGATATTTGCAAGAATGGTAGCAACTGACATTTCTGGGACATCATTGACTACCATAGTAGGAAAAATTATTGCATATGAAGATATTTTGAGTAATTTAGGAAAGCAAAAAGTTCTGGTGCACCTTTGACTACCATTTTAACTTTTTTCTACCATGGTAGTCAAGGATGCCATAAAAACGTCTTGGTTACTTATGTAACCTCAGTTCCCTGATGGAGGGAATGAGACGTTGTGTCAAACCAACAGAATGGGGTTTGATCTTGACAACCTATCATCTCTGATTGTACTTTTAAAATGCCAATGAAGTTGGCGAATAGCATGGCATGCCAGTCTCCGCCCCGTACATACGGGTATATAAAGGAAGATGGCATGCCCATTCATTCACCTTTGGGCTGAGGAACCTGAGAGGCATTCCCGGTCGCTGCAGCGGACGGCGAATCATTGTGGCATGAAGGACACAATGTCTCGTTCCCTCCATCAGGGAACTGAGGTTACATACGTAACCAAGACGTTCCCTTTCTGTCGGTCTCTCGGCGTTGTGTCGAACCGACAGAATGGGGTTCCTATACGAAACGCCACGGCGCTGCTCTGCGTCAAGAGTTCCAGCGGAGCGACACTGACAGGCCTAGGCGAGTCACAAGTGAGCGCAGTCGCGAATCGTAACCTTCCAGTGGTGTAGTAAGACATCAATGCTTGGATTACGACAAGAGGCTCTTACTAACGGCAGTACATGCGGTGGCCTTTGCTACTCTAGGGGCGAGATAGCTGGGAAGCACTATCCCCTCGCCTGAGGGGAGAATGCTACGGAGACCACATCTGCCGTAGGGAGAATAAACGTGGAATACCTACATGGTCTCACCAGTGGGAGAACTCATGGGAGTAGTAGTGTGGGGTCCCAAGAGGGGTGCACAGAAGTGGTGCAGTCCACCGAGGGGAGGTCACAGTTCACCGATAGGGGAACCAAGAGTGAGGAACATCAGACGGGACTACACAAAGAGGGGAGTCACTACGTGTGGAGCACTAGCTCAAGTAAGGGTTCGCCTTGTGAGGGAAACTCACCTATCCTGGGCCTGGAATACGAGCCACTCTGCCCGGCTCATAAGCTCGAAGTGCTTAGTGATGGATGGAATGCCTATACTTCGTCCAGTGGAGGAAGTAGGGAAGCTGGAACAGCACACTGACTCACCTGATGAAGGGGAGAAGGCGCTTCGCAGGCGTACACCCAGCCGGCAGTCGGTCTTACCTGGTGTGTAAGACGTGGGCAGACACCGGCTCTACACGAAGGTTGTAGAACCTCGCGAATGTACTGGGCGTATCCCAACCCGCAGCTCTGCAGATGTCTGCCAGAGAGGCGCCCTGAGCCAGTGCCCATGAGCAGCGAAGCAGGTATCCAGGTACCAAGAATCCAGCCGTGAGCACTGCAGGGAATGCCGTATCCAAGAACGCTACCTCAGCATGTTGGAGACCCAGACATGTGATGCAGGTATCGCCAACTTCATTGGCCTTATAAAGTACAATCAGAGATGATAGGTTCTCAAGATCAAACCCCATTCTGTCGGTTCGACACAATGTCGAGAGACCGAGAGAAAGGGAACTGTCAGTTGCTAACATTCTTCCAAATACAGTATCTTTCTTTGTACAATTTTAAAATTGTAAGATAACAAACATCAAAATAGTTGCATCTTCTTAGTGTAGTGGGTCCAATCACATGTCCCCCCGGAACGTATAATAGGGGAACATTCTTGTGTGCCTGCGTATCGCTGTGCGCCTTGTCCGAGGGCTGTCCCTTCCGGGCGTAAATTCCCGCTTCCGTACAGGTTGGTTGCTGCGAGTAGACAGCTAATTTTAATGTGTGTTTGTGTCTAATGTGTGATTTTTGTATGACGACAGTAGCTGTCTTGCGGCTGCGTAACTTATCGTGGTGATCTATGTGTTAGCTGGTTCGTTACAACGCATTTCTGATCTGCGTTTTTTCAGCTCATTGCTGCTCATTAGTGGCGTGGGATATGCGGCCGTGACTCCAATAAGGTATGTGGTAGCAGTGCAGTCTGTATTGCTTTCTAGCACTTGCCTGGTTTTAACGTTCTCCTCCTTCAGTCTTGTGCTATGGCGTGGTGATGCCGTATCCATGTCACCGCTTTGCTAAAAGTAGCTGCGGTAGCGCTAATGAGATGAAGGTACGTATCTAGGACTGACTAAAGAGGCTTTCCTTTTTTTAACTGTAGAGTAACTCCAATGTATTTTTTTAACTGTAGAGTAACTCTTATGTATTTTTAGGAGCATTTGTCGTTGTAACCATAACCTGTGGGGCAACATTTCCAACGCTGCTGCTTACAGGAAACCTTTCCCAACGCTGCTGTTTACACGCAATATTTCCCAACGCTGCTGTTTACAGGAAACCTTTCCCAACGCTGATGTTTACACGCAATATTTCCCAACGCTGCTGCTTATATTTCCAGACACCGTTGCTTATATGCTGCTGCCGCTGTTTTTGGCTCTTGTTGTTTTATTTGTTTATTATTGATTTGTTCTGTGATATGTGTGTGATCCACCTTCATGTGGTGTTTATTTAGAGGGCTTTAGGCCATTTCTTTGTCCTCCTGAGAAGCTGTTGATTTCTCCAATTGTTGCAATCCAGTGGAGAGTTTTGTTTAATTTTGCATATTTACGTTGTTCATTCCTAATTTAGTAATGCTTAGTTTTCTTTTAATTTGTTATTATACAGTGTATGTGATTTGAATCATTGCTTATGCAGAAGTGTTGATTCACTGTTTCTTTTGTGTTCTAGGGCCAGGGCCCAGGGTAGACAACTAGCCTTGTGTGGTGGTGGGCCTTATGTCACAGAGTGCCGTGGATTGCTGTGTGATCTCACTGTGTGCACATGGTGATGTAATAAGTGTGACTTGGAATCTCAGGCTCCGTGGCTAGCATACCTGTCCTTGTTAAACTTTGCTTCTTCCGTGTGTGTGAATGCGAGTGCATTGTGTGCCTAAGTTGTCCAAGCGTTGATGTGAGGTTTCAAAGAGACTTTTATTGATTGTATATAATAAAGTTTTGTATTTTTGATATCCACGACTTGTGCCCTTCCTTTACACTAACGAACCTGTGTGCTCACCTTTGTGGGTAACTTCCTGTTTCCCTGGTAACAGGGTGGCATAGTCTGCTACAATTTTCTCTCAAAATCTTTTCCCCATACAGCTTGGTTACATTAGGAAAACATACAAATCATTTTACCCTTAAAACTCATAGTTTTGTAGATTGTGTGAATGTTACATTTTTAAATTGTCTCACAAATCTTCACTTGTATGTAAAGCATGAGCCAGAGGATAACGTTTTTTCTCTGTGGAGTCTGTTGATCTTAGAACTGATTGCATGATTAGTTAGCCAGTTTTCTTTTGATATTTCAAACAGCCAGCCAGCCCCTTTCATTTCTCTGCCATGAATGACAACATTAAAGAGAAACCAACAGAGTTGGTTATCAAGGACCCACCTTGAAGGGAGACATCTGTTGGGTTTATTTAGACAGCATAAAATATGAGCAAAGGCCTGAGCATCACATACTCAGAGGGAGATCAAGGTTTGAGCTCCGCTGCTTATTGCTGATGCTCAGGCGATCTGTTTTATCACTGCCATGCCTCAAAGACACCAGATGTCAATGATGGGATAAATCAGGAAATGACTAGAATAGTGAAACATAAAAAAACAATTGTGTAAAGTAATGCCTTGGGATTGCAATAATGCTATGCTGTAGTTACTGTAAATACATGATAAAAATATTGATGATATAATCGTGTGGATTAATTACAGTACCATTTGTATTAGAACAATTGAACTACAAATATCATGATTAAACTGTGGCCACTATTGTAAGACCCCTGTAAATTTGTATGTAACAAGTTTGATATGATTCAAGGAAGGAGACAGGGTCGGCGTGGCGAGAACATGACTTTTATTCACAAAATACAAAGTAAAAGGAAATAATATTATCAATGACGGCACTCCTCGCACGTCTCGGGTTTCTCTCCTGTAGATTCTTTCTCTCTCCGGTAGCTTCATTCTCTCTCTGCGTGTTCTCGGCCAGACGCTCTCTCTTTGGTGTCGCCTCCTGATCGCTTTTACCGTCTTCCCGCCAATCACTGGAACGAGACACAGGTGTTTACAATCTGCACTTGACCCACTTACGTCCCCCGCCGGTCTCCTGTCTCTGTCTCTTCCACCGCAGACTTCGCTAAACCACGCCCCCTTCGCCACATACCCCCACCGCCCGACTCATGCCGGGGCCCCATCCGGCCTGCAGCTTCCTCCCCCCCCCTCCTGGAGAGAAAATCGGCCACAACCATCTGGGTCCCCGGTCTGTGGACCACCTGAAATTTAAATGGCTGTAGTGCGAGGTATCTTTCATGCGGTGGAGCCATTGGATGGGCGCGTGGTCCGAACAGAACGTGAACTCCCGCCCCAGGAGATAATAGCAGAGGGTTAGCATGGCCCACCTGATCACCAGGCACACTTTTTCAATGGTGCTGTACATCGTCTCTCTCCGCGAGAGCTTGCGACTGATATACAGCACTGGCCGCTCCTCACCCTCTATCTCCTGGGACAGGACCGCCCCGAGACCTCTGTCCGACGCGTCCATCTGCAAAAGAAAAGGAAGAGTAAAGTCAGGAGCATGCAATAGCGGTCCGCCACACAGCGCAGCATTTACTTGGGTGAAAGCCTGTTGGCAAGGCTCCGACCACTGGACGGGATCTGGCGCCTTCTTTTTAGTGAGGTCAGTCAGCAGGCTGGTGAGCGCCAAATAATGAGGGACAAACCTTCTATAATATCCCGCCAACCCCAGGAACTGCCTCACCTCCTTTTTGGTTGGGTCTCGTGGAGGTTGCTATCGCTGCAGTCTTGTCAATTTGGGACAAACTGTCCGTGACTCAAGTGGAAGCCCAGATAACTGACCTCCACCCATCCAACTGCACACTTCTTCGGGTTAGCCGTGAGTCCCACTACTCTCAGCGAACTCAGGACCGCCTTCATTCACCCAGCGGTAGTCCACACAGAACCAGACCGAGCCGTCAGTTTTAGGAACCAAAACTATCAGGCTCACCCAGTCGCTGCAGGACTCCTCGATTACTCCCATATCTAGCATAGCGCCTAATTCTTCCTGCACCACCATTTTCTTGTGTTCAGGTAATCTATATGGCCGGCTGCGCACTACCACTCCTGACAAGGTCTCAATATGGGGCTCAATGAGAGAAGTTCGGCCAGGCAGGGGCAAGAACACATTGGCAAATTGCACTTGCAAGTTGGTCACGTCAGTGATCTGGGACGGTGAGAGGTGATCTCCCCTAGGGGCCAAAGCGATAGATTGGCTTCTTCCGCCCACTTGTGGCCCGAGATCGTCCTCTCTACTCATCACTGTCGCCAGCATCACTGCGTCCACCTCGTTCCACTTTTTGAGGAGGTTGAAGTGATATATCTGATGTGCCCCGCTCCTGTCTGGACGCATTACCTCATAATTGAGATCCCCGACTCGTCGTGTAACCACAACGGGTCCTTGCCCCTTGGCGAGTAACTTTGAGCTCGAAGTTGGGAGTAAAACGGGCACTTTCTCTCCCGATGCACATTTTCTCAATCTGGCGCCACTATTATACTGCCGGCTTTGTCTGTCCTGGGCCTGTAACAAATTCTCCATAGAGAGCCTCCCCAAAGTGTGGAGTTTTGTTCACAGGTCGAGGACATACTGAATTTCGTTTTTACTGGTGGTAGGTCCGTCCTCCCAAGTTTCTCTTAGGAAGTCCAACACTCCACGGGGCTGAAGGGGGAAAACCCCGTGGAGGCTTGAGGAACCTCGCGTACGGCAAATAACAGGGGCTCCAGCCATTTATCCCAATTTTTGGCGCCCTCGTGAATGAACTTCCGGATCATGGCTTTTAACATGCGGTTAAAGCATTCGACCAGCCCGTCCGTTTGTGGGTGGTAGACGCTGGTACGAATTGTTTTAACCCCCAATAATCCGTACAGTTCGCGGAGTGTCCACGACATGAATGTCCTGCCTTGATCCGTGAGAACCTCTTTGGGGATTCCCACGCGGGAGATTAACGAGAACAGGGCATCCGCTGAGCTTTTTGACGAAATATTGCAGAGTGCCACTGCCTCGGGGTATCGCGTTGCATTGTCCACTATGACTAATGTAAAGCGATGCCCTCATGCAGATCGCTCTAACGGCCCAATCAGGTCCATACCAATTCTCTTGAAGGGGCCCTGAACAAGGGGAAAAGAGCACAAAGGTGCTTTTGGGGTGGCTGGTGGGTTTACCAACTGGCATTCATGACAAGTGGCGCACCATGTGCGCCCATTCTCATGGATGCCCGGCCAAAAAAATCGGGTCGTTAGG
Organism: Triplophysa rosa; assembly: GCF_024868665.1. Classification (NCBI taxonomy): domain Eukaryota; kingdom Metazoa; phylum Chordata; class Actinopteri; order Cypriniformes; family Nemacheilidae; genus Triplophysa; species Triplophysa rosa. The sequence continues at coordinate 5,714,601 of NC_079912.1, forward strand.
CGATTTAGTGTTGCTGTTTGCCCTAAATACCCGGCAATCGGATGAGAATGTGTTGACCAATTGTGTTGTATCTTCCTTTGATTGAGTGTCTTGGGTCACTTGATACAACCTCTTTTATAATAGAAAATTACGGATAGGCGAGCAGTCGCGTAGGTTGGAGAGGCTGTCCGTCTATCAAATGCGTGTTTGAGCGACTCATCTCGAGTCTTCTCCAGGCGAAAATCATCACACGATGAGAGATTCTCCCTCTCAATCGCAGTCCGTTCCCCTGAATCAGACCTCGATGGTCCCGGCTCTGCCTCTCCAAGTTGCGCCACCGCTCCCTACCGCTGCTTTTGTTTGCGCCCAGAGACATCCGCCCCAATAATGTGCTAAAATCCGGGCCAATTTGTCCCCAAAATTAGCAGAAGCCGGAAATGCAAATTAACGGCCACCTCTGCCTTATGCTTTTTACTCCTGTATTGTATCGCCAGGCTCACCAAGGGATAATTAACCATGTCTCCGTATACACACCTTACCCTAACCTTGCTGCTCATATCCCATGACGTAGATTGAATCAGGCCTAGGTGAATTGAGGTTTGGTTACAGCCTGAATCCACCAAGGCCTGACAGGTACCCCCCTTAGTACTCAAAAGTACTTGGTATAGGCCAGCTTGATCGAGGGCAGCCCGTGGGGAGTCAGGGATCCGGATCACCGTACCGACCTCCATCGCCGAACAGCGGGCGATAAAGTGCCCGGGATCCCCACACCACCAGCAGGCCAGCCCAGGCTTCCCCGCCACCCCAGTGGCAGGAAGTGGACCAAGGGATTGGCGAGAAGAGGGCGGAGGGACGAGAGGGGTGGAGACCCCGCCGCCAGAAAAATCCAGGTCTTTCCGAGGAACTGTCGTGGTGGGAAAGGCTCCTGCCCCCGTGACTCCCCGGACGCGGGGTTCTGGACGGGACCTGGGGAAGGGAGTCGGACAGGGAAGAGGAGTGGAAACAAAAAGGGTAGAGAGAGAGAGAGAGTTACGGAGTTCGCCGACCCCCGGGTACGCCGCCATTTGATCCTCCGCCAACTGGATGGCCTGCGTCAGCGATGTCGGCCGGTGGCACTGGACAAATCTTTAACATGACTCGGGAGTAACGAGTCCTTTCGTTCTTTTATACCAGAAAGAGAAATTATTAGTTCGTCTCTCGAGTCATCGGGTCCGAGTCCTTATACCGAAAAGAGAAATTATTAGTTCGTCTCTTGAGTCATCGGGTCCGAGCCCTTTTGTTCTTTTGTCAAATGGTAGCTCCGCAGGCAAACCTGCAGCCTGTACCGGAGTCTTCGAGTCCGAGTCTTTAAAGCCGAGCTGACACTAGGGGACTGTGAGACAACTTGAATTGCTATGGCGCATACACTACACAACAAAGTTCCTTCTCTTCTGTCGTCATCTTGTCATAGCTGCGCGCATACTACACAACACCGCTGACGAGGTGCACACACCACAAAACATTCGGTGAAGAGGCATTTCATCTTCCTTCCTCCGTTTTTATCATCTGCACTGTGATTGGCTGGATTAGTTCCACGTGGTCATTCAATCGCACACACAACGAGATCACTAGGCGATAATATCAAACAGGTTTGAAAATATCATAGCGTCTGGGATAGCTCGAGGCAGGTCCAGATCACGTTGGACACCTGCTTATACTTAACGAGCTTCGGTGACCGAAACGAGCACCGATTTGGTCGCGATCTGAACCAAATTAAGGTTTTGTCGCAGACCTTGGAAATCTGTCCGCAGCAGCAAAATCCAGCCAAAAGTCACATAGTGTGAGCTTGCCATTATAGTGTATGATCGGCAACAGCTCCTAAATTTAAGGATTGCAGTAGGATGTTTCCTAAACACCGCTTCAGAGGAAACCTATTTAAATCGTCTTCCTCTACCTGTATTGGTGTCCATTCCTACCTGCTTGCGTTGTACGCCTTAGGACTTCTCCCAGAAGAGACGCTGCAGATGGAGAGGAAAGGAGGAATTGCAGTTAAGATAAAACTACATCTGACGCCTCTGCCTCCACGATGTCCCTTTGAGACTTTCCCAGTCTTTGAGCCCGTCGGTGGTCGTTTTGCCTCGCGACGTATGCTGGAGTTATGCTCGGCGGTGTATTCTGTGATTCCAGGGGTTCTTCAGGTGCCTACAAGACCTTGGTCGTCTCTGGTTCATTTTAGTCGAGGAGGAATAGATCACAGGAATCTTCATTCTCTAAATTGGGAAACTCAGTCGACTGGTGAGTCAGTGCAAGTTAAGATGGCTCTGATCAATGCTAGACCTGCGGTGAATAAGACACTTATTCTACATGACTTTTTACAACAAATGATCTGCATTTTTTATTTGTGACTGAGACCTAGTAGTCAGTTGAGGATATAAGTCCTTTCTCCGAACTTGTGCCTTCAAACTGCTCATTTTTAAACTGCCCATATCCACTGGGATGGGTGGCGGTGTAGCATGTGTTTTTAAAAGTTCCTTCACCTGTTGGACTGTACAATCTGAGTCTTTCTCCAGCTTTGAGGTTCTGTTATTTCAACTGAAAAGGGACAAAAACCTTGCAAATGCTATTGTATATCATCCCCCAAAAACAAACCAGGACTTTATACATGAGTTTGCTGATTTCTTAGGTGTTATTGCCTCTAAATTTGACAGAATTCTGATTGTTGGTGACGTTAATATTCATGTATGCTGTGACCAGTGTTGGGCAAGTTACTCTGGAAATGTAATTAAATTACTGATTACTCCTTTTAAAAGTAATCAAGATACTGGTCTGATTACTTTATTTCAAAAGTAATTAGTTAAACTATTCGTTACATTACTACCCCATCACCCCTCAAAAACACAAAATAACCTCTTTAGCCTTCTCAAGGCTAAACTTTAGAGTAGAGTATGCACTTCCCAATATCTCGTCTTTAATTATTTTAATACATTCTTTCTGCTTATTCCATACTAAAGCCTGTCATAAATAATAATAATAATAATAATAAAACTCTGTGACATTTTAACTTAAAACATTTTTTCATATGTTAACTAGTATTTCTCAGAGGTGTAAAGAGTACCTGAAAACCATACTTAAGTAAAAGTACAGATACCTTGCAGTGAAAATTACTCCATTACAAGTTACAAGTCACCAATTCCAAAACGACTTCAGTAAAAGTCTTCGAGTATCTGATTTTAACAGTACTTAAGTATTTTACTCATACTGAATGTAGGCTCAAAGCAGCACTATAGTCCTCAACACTTAAGAGACATGTCAGTGAAAAACAAGAAACAGTCGATACGTGAGGAGAGCAATCGCATTTATTTTCTTAAATCATAATAAGACTGAACACCTCAAAATTGCAACAAGTCATGGCCTACACCATAACTTTTATAACAAATAACACCATATAGCCATTTTATAACACCATAGCATCTATTACAAACACCCAAGTCTCATTTAAGCTCAAGCGCTCTAGGTAAACCAAACTCCTTCCAAAAAGGTCTCTTCAATATACGGATAAATAAAATAATGTTAGTAAAATTAAAAAGTCAAAGCCAGCGATTGTCAACTACCTGAAATGCACTCGTATTCACATAAAGAAGTTAGGGCAAAATTCACAAGAAGTACCTTCAATGCCCTTAAATGCAATATTAATTCTTCTGTAGCAAAAATAAACTGCTGCAAAAAAAGATAGGTGCCATGCAAAATGTAATGTGTAATTGCATTAGTCATTACAAATGTAGTGGAGTAAAGAGTACATATACTTGTTCAAAAATGTAGTCAAGTAGAGAGTAAAAGTTGCTAATATCTTTAATACTCAGTACAACTATACAAAGTAGCCAAAAAGATACTTAAGTACAGTAACTAATTACATTTACTCCAATACTTTACACCACTGGTATTTCTAACCTGCATACTCCATAATGTAAAAAGTCTCTCCTTAGTTTCTTATAACTTGTATATCTAACTAGTGCTTCTGCATATTTCTATGATGATTTCTTGTCATTTAACAAATATAACAGCGTTAGAGCAGCAAAAACTAGTCTGACAAAACATAACATTTGTAATAGCAGCCTGGCACTCGACAGTAGAAGTTGATTCATTGCTCTCCGTGCCCGGTGACGTTACTTTCTCCAGAAGTTTAACCGTGCTGTACTGCCCTTTCAGGTTGTTTTTCCAGGAGAGAGGGTTTTGCTTACCTCCACATGACCGACAACGCACAACAATGTTCTTGCCTTTGACAGAAATAAACTCAAAATAATGATTGTATTTCCAGCTACAGAACCATACGGTTCTCTCTCCATGCTGAGTTTGTTTTTGCTGGTAGTACAAAGATTGTCTTGTGATAGGGAGATGTATGGGCAGAGGTGGGTAGTAACGCGCTACATTTACTTCGTTACATTTACTTGAGTAACATTTTGGAAAATATGTACTTTTTAAGTAAAATTAAAAGTGGACTTTTACTCTTACTTGAGTAAATTTCTAATAGAAAATCTGTACTTTTACTTCGTTACATAACTTACATTGCGTGACGTTCCTTCATTTTAAAATATGCTTTTTAAAACGCGTTGTTTATTTCAAGGTTGTCGTCTCTTTTACGGGCATTCCCGAGTGATCGATTCTTTTGAGTCGATTCTTTTGAAAGCATTAATTGAACAATGGGCAAAACCATTTGAATAGGCTAATGAATCAGTTCAAATGATTTGTTCAGTTCGCAGCACGATCTGAATCATCTGAAGCAGGATTACTCACTCCTCGTAGCGCGAACACGCAGAACACAAAGAGGTTGGATGAAGTGGATATTAATCTATATCTATACAATAAAACTGCAAATGTGTCATATTGTTTGCCAGCAATGATAAATCCCGCATTCTGCGCACCCGCGCGACCTGTTCGTCAGACACAGCAACATGCGCGTTACCTGTCAGACACAGAGACGTGGGCTTGCAGAAATATACATTTGAAGAACAGAAGGAAGAAAACTTGTTGATGGGCGTGTGGTTCACTGTTTACTGTTTGTTTACAAGTAAGAGCGTTTCACAACACACACGTGACACAACACGAGAAAACATGAGCTTTGTTCAAAAATGTGTATTTCATTTAAGAGAGCACTGCAGATGTTCTAGATCATCTTAGGAAATGCTCTGGTTTAGTTCATGCTTTAGTTTACATGGTCTATTATTCTAAATAAGTTGTGTAAACTACATTGACATCAGGGGCCCGTTTCAGAAAGGAGGTTTAGTGAAAACTCTGAGTATATTAACCCTGAAATGAGGGAAACTCTGGGTTTTCCGTTTCAGAATGTGAGGTATGTCAAACCTGAGAAAGCGGGGTAACTCAAGCCCGTTTCTAAAGGAGAGGTATCTTATACTCAGAGTCAGTAACCATAGTAACTTACTCTGTGAACCTAACCTGGTCGGGAGCAGGTTTTCTTTGGTAAACCCAGAGTTTATTTCGATCTCCTCCCCCTTTTAAAGCGCAAGTGGTGTAACTCATCCATTCATTCATTAATACAGTCATTCATGGCACACATTTTGATTACACAGAGACCATCTCAGTGACTTATACTGTATGTCATATGTGCTTTTATAGAGGATTCATGAAGAGGCTGCATTAATTCATTGGAATGTACTTTGATTTCAGGAGAGCACCGAGTGGAATTTTGTCATTTCCCTGTGCATTTTTATTAAAACTGTACCGTTTTTCTTTACAGTGAATTAGATGTATCAAAATATATCTCATCCATCCTTACACATAAATAAAGTGCATGAATAAAGAAATGAATAAATACAGACATACATGCAGAAATGAAGCGATAAAGGTAATAAACAAGTAAATTTGACATGCAGCCATTCCAAGTGAAATCTGTTCAGAGCAGGATTCGAACCGGCGATCAGTCTAACTTTGCACGAGAGTCTGACGCCCTACAGGTGTCCTATACACCATGACGTCTTACTTGCGTAACTAGAGCACTCATGGCGAGTGAGAACATACGATTTTTTTATTATTTCTGTTGTTTCATTCATTTAATGATTAATTTATTTGTTTATTGGTATCAATTTATTAATTTAAACTTAAGTCATTTTCAGGACATCAGTAAATCGAGCGGAAAGTGTGCCTCACTCTCATGTGCTTTCTGCCGCCATGTTGCTTTTTTTGGTGCTGTTGCCATGGTGAATCGTGCTATCTTCGCTCAATTGATGATGGCTTTTTAAATCAATGGTGCACGCGCGTAACCTAGAGTGAACTTACTCAGAGTGGATTGAACTAATTGAAATCACCTGTTCTGAAACCGAAAACTCAGAGTTGCGATTCTCTGAGTAAATTAACTCAGAGTTCACATTTTAACTCGGTGTTGGTTGAACCTCCTTATTGAAACAGGCCCAGACTAGATGAAATTTACAGAAATGCTTGTCTCTTCTGTGTTTGTCTATTCTTTAGTCTCTAGTATATTATAAGATATCTGCTTATGATAATTAAAAATATTGATTAAAATGTAATATTAAAATATTGGCGTTAATATTAATTTTATGTAGTAGGCCTATATAATCAGTACAAAGTAACTAAGTAACTAGCTACTTGAGTAGTTTTTTCATTGCATACTTTTTTACTTTTACTCAAGTAAATTTTTAAATAGTGACTTTTACTTTTACTTGAGTAACAATTTCTCTAGTTACTTGTACTTTTACTTGAGTAAAGATTTTGGCTGCTCTACACCTCTGTGTATGGGTCTGTAATACTTACAATTGGAGCATAAAGGCTAACATCGATCACGAGAGGTACCTCAGCCAATCATATCCGGTGTCTAGTCTCCTTGCCTGCGTTCCGCGTGGCGATAGCATTGGCCGTTACGAGTTTTTAGCTTAAGGTGGCAGGCTTTCCATGGAGTGGCTTTGGTAGTACTTTCCGCGCAGGCGCGTTTCAGTTTGATGACGTCGCGGGTGCGACAGGCAGGCATCCAGACTTTGAAAAAGCTATTTCGCTATTTACAATTTAAATGATAAAACGATGTAACGTATAGTTACCTGGGATTGGAACTATAATCGAATGACTATTTTAGTTATTATAATGCGTTAAATTACTCCGTTACCAAAAAAGTAATCAAACTACAGTAACGCGTTACTAAGTAACACGTTACTGCCCAACACTGGCCGTGATACAAATTCGCTTGCTAAAGAGTTTATAAGTCTTATTGACTCATTTGACTTAGTTCAAATGGTTACAGGGCCTACACACTCACTCGGCCATACTCTTGACCTTGTTTTGCTACACGGTATCACTATTCATGATTTTGAAATTGGGGTTTTAGGTTTATCAGACCATAACCCTGTGATGTTCTCCTGCTCTATCTTTGATCAGGCTGTTACAACCGAAAAAACTACTATTTGGTCGCGCATGTTTAGTTCTACCTTTAGTGAGGATTTTGCTTCCCTTTTCGATGAGACATGTAAGCTTGTTCCTCTTGACTGTCCATCAAATAACTTAGATGTTGAACAGCAACTTACTCTATTTAATTCCACTTGCACTAAAATTTTAGATTCTATTGCTCCACTTCGGAGTTAACAACCTAAACTTAAGCGTTGTTTTCATCCCTCTAATGAGTCTGTGCAAATTGCTTAAAAATCTATAACAAAAAAAAACAGTAAAATGCATTGCACGTCTTTGCACACGTTCTATAGATCTGAGGTTACTAGTGGCTAGCGTGGTTACCTTTTCCTATGACTCCTATGACGTAATCACATTCTGTGCACTATGACCCCAAGGTTTGTCGCATGTGGTGACATCACAAGGCGCGAGATCTCCGTTTGCTGTTTGTTCTACTCGTCATTGTGTCTCGTTATCATTAACAGTCCGTTGCTTAATCATTTCTTTCACACATGCACATTTACAAACGCAAGTGCAAACACACACACTTGCATGCGTAACGTTATGACTGCACGGAAAAATAAGTATTCGAGCGCGGAGGTTTTGTAGCTAACATTACTACTCGCGTCCGACGAAGATGAACTTTCCGACTGCTCATCTGATCCAGATTCAGTTTCAATCAATTTCCTTTCATGTGCGAGGCCTGCCAAGTGCCGCTCTGTGTTATTCTGGACAGGAACTACCACAAGTCTTATCACAGCTAGGCTGTGTATATGTAGCGGTGCCTTTCAGTATGTTTAGGTTTGTTTTTGGTTATTTATGTTTTATTTATTTAGTTATCTTTTTGAACCCACAAATTCAAATGCACTCCACTTATGTGTGAAACATGTCAAGAGCCCCTCTGCGTTATTCTGGTCAGGAACTGTCACAAGTGTCATCACAGCCTTTCTGCATCTATAGTTCTGATAAAGTACAGATATTAGGGTAATTTATTATTTTGCATGGTCTGTTTTAGCTGTTCAATCAACATTGCTCTCAAAAGCAGTATTTTATCTGGTTTACTTCAAAACGCACTGTTTATAAAAATGATTATCTCACAAACTATTATATAACTGTCCAAATCAATTGTAAGTGTTTTTGAAGTGTTTGATGCAAGTTTTTTACATTGACAAGTTTGAGGTTGACATTTGTGATAATTCTGTATTTAGTAAAATATGTTGGGAAAAAAACGATTTTCTTTTTTTTGGTGGTTTATTGCACTTTTGACCTTTTTACCGAGTTACTATGGATCAATTACATACATAGCCTTCAAATTGGGGGTGTAAGGATTGTATTGATGTATGGCATATGAAAATACTCAAAAGAATGACAGCACAGCATGTAAAAATACTAAAATGTACTCTGGCGGAATTGTTCAATGACAGGTCTTAAAGGGTTAACTAATTATCAAAGAGCTGTGAAGGCAAAATCAAAGTATTTTGTGTGTCTAAAGAGTATAGTGTTGCTTGTTTAGTAACATACACACTAAAAAAAGGTGCTTCAAAAGATTCGTCGATGCCATAGAAGAACCTTTTGGTTCCATAAAGAACTTATAACATCTGAAGAACCTTTCTGTTTCACAAAAGGTTCTTTGTGGCGTAAAAGGTTCTTCAGATTATAAAAGTAAGAAAGAGACTGAATGGTTCTTTGTAGAATCACAAATGTTTCTTCTATGGCATCGCTGTGAAGATTCTTTTACGCACCTTTATTTTTATGAGTGTACCAACATTGAACTTTCACTACATGACACTTCAAATTCTGTGATCCATATTTTTTAGGTTTTCTGTAATGTTTAGAAGGTTAAGGTTAAAATCAAGGCAGAAAACTCAATTTTGCTACAGAGTTGGATGTCTGGCCCAAAGACATTTCTTTACAGACACCTTTCACCGTATCTTTATCTTTGCGTCGTTTGTTACATTTTAGTGGTCTGGCGCCAGAGCGTAGATAAACGTTGTAAACAGATCTTTACGAATGAATAAATTCACCTCCACCGGCATTGTGCCACCAGCCGATGTTAATAAACTGATTCATGGTGTAATGCACTCTCTCAGGTGTGGCCGTAGCCCTTTTATGCCGCCTGTTTATGTGCGCTGTGATTTCAGAGTCGGCTGAAAAGGGTGCAGGCAGATGATAAATTATGTTTTTCACACTCTAATTTATAGAGGTGAGCTTGTGTCGCACAAGCAATTTTTATTTTCCATTTCCAGTGACACAAAGGGTTAGCAAAGAGAGACCTGATGAGACTTGACTTGAGCCTTCACGGGCCTCTCCCATGTTAGTGCTATGGGGAATGGTAAAATACTAATTTCACATCCTCTTAAGAGAGGTTGACTGCAGCAGAGAAGGAGATACAGCAGAAATAGCCACAGTTTAAGAAAAAATAATGGTCTCTTTGACAGTCAAAAATGCATGCCATCATAGTAAAGGCTGGTAGATAAATGGTTGCCTTTCAGCTTCAGGATTTGTTTTTGTGTTAAAAGTGTACTTCAGTTATTATTATTTAAAATACAAAATAAAAATAAACATTGTAAGCTTTAAAAAAAACATTTATATTACCAAGGTTACTTTCCTAAGGTAAAAGCAAACAGTAAAAATCATTTTCAAGAAAGGATCCAATCTGATCTTCAGAAAATATTTTTGTCCACAAATGTGTTATTTTGAGTAATACAAATTTTGATGTAGCTGATAAGTTTAAAGTCCCAGTGAAATAAAAAATTACAATTCCTATTTTTTCATGAAATATAGCAGCGTTTATTGTAAATCGTTTAATCAATGTGTGTCATTCACTTTTTAAAAATTGTTTGCCCTTTAGCTTAAATCTGAAAATGCACCTCCTTCCTGTAATGACTATCCATCACAAATGAGGCTTGGGCGGAGCATCCGTTAACTCCTCCCCTTCAACTGTCAGTCTGCTGCCATTTCCATTTAAAAATGCAACGACTGTTTTTGTACATCCATTTATACATCAAATCGCAGAGAAATACGAAAGCCACATCCACTATTTTTCTCATTAGAAATTCCATTTCACTTGGAAATGCGTCAAAATACGGAAGTAAAAACGATCCCAACTTCCAGTTCACGAGGACTTTAAAAAGACCACAAGCACATGTGCAGTAAGGTTTTTGTTGCTGCTTTGAAATTATATAAATGAATCCGTAGAATGTAAAATGTTCGACATTACATTTGGTTTGAAAGCAATTATGGGATGTCCCGCTTCTGCATAGTGTTATAAAATGGTTAGTTCCACTCCTCGATTCTGATTGGTCAACAGCTTTATTCACAATAAAACACAGCTATTACCACTTCTCCTAATGATTCTTTGTATCACTACGCACCCTTAGCAACCACTCTTAGCAATGTATACATATATTTCGGCTTTAATATTTGTATTGTTTGGTAACCATTTTATAAAGCAATAAGGTGCTTGAGGCTAGTGCTTTATCAAGAATAGATCACGGCTGAAGGGTGTTGTTAGGAGCCTCTTATACCTTTTTGCTTGCTTACGTTAGATAAAAAAAAAGTTTATGAAACATTTGTAACCAAGAAAGTTTTGTGATTGATGTGAAGACTTTAATTATCATTAAAAGTGAAATCGAAATGTTATTACTGTATAAGGGGATGTTTGTTAATCAGGTTATAACAAATATAAATATTGTGAACATATGCTATTAAATCAGTCCAGTTGTGAGTGCAGGTTTGCTTTTTTCCTTCTTTTTTTGTATTATGTGTGATTTATAACAGTCATGTCGTTTTAGGAGAATGATGAGTAAGGACACTCAGATTTAGGGGATGAAGTGAGTATGTGCGCTGTACTTTTAATATATTGGTTGCTGACATAAATTGTGATGTATTTATGTTTTCTATTCTATGTATATTTCTATTTTTCTACATATAAGTATTTGTCAACAATGGAAAAATATGAATACATATTTTTAATATCTGCTTATACTATTAGTAGCCATCCTAAATGATGTTACAATACACATACAAAAAAAAAGATAACAAAAAAAGTCTCTGAAACGAACTGATGCCACTTGAATTCGTTTTGCCCTCATAAGTTAGTTGCAGGGTTCACCTGAATTGTGCTCTTGGCTCTGAATTCATCTGGAGCGGATAGGGCAGCAGCTTGCTGACCTTCAATGTGTGCTTCAGTCCAGCCCACACATGTCACGATCTGCACCTCCATATGGTCCATCCACTGACCAAGGAGATCGAAGTGTCATGTACATACACAGAGAAAAATAATAATAACCACTAATGACATAAATACACACTAATGACCAGATGCAACTCAGGTGCTTTCCCTCAAGAGATTGCACATTTTATAACAGCTTTAGGAGAACATCCACGTAAAATGTGCTATAAGAACACAAGGTCACAGCCACAATCGCTGGTGTTTATCATCTGATGCATGTTAACTTTGAGTTGACCTTGGATTATTTGCAAAGGGGTGCTTGCACTACAAGATAAAGCATTCGTGCAATTTGTCCTTCTCGTATTTATGCAGTATGCTGTACTGTGTTTCAGGAGAGGTTGAATAGATGTTTCTCTCAGTTTGTATCTTTCTGTCACACCTACACACAAATAACAGTGGTAAAATTCGATCTACTTTCCGCCAGATAACCCGCTGCCCTTTGTTTTTGCACTTCTGAAGGGCAAAAATAATGATTTCTGATTTGGTATGCATTTTGCCGTCTCTCTCGCAGCGCCTCCTCTCGTGGAAAGAGACAAGAGGATTTGAGGCTTATTAGAAATATTCACCGCGCTCCGCTGGCGTTGTAGATTTTATGAAGAGAACATGAGAGAAGGTGAAACAGACAGGCCACTGGAAAAACATACTGAAACGCTCAAACAAACACTGGTGTAATAAATAAAAGTGGAATAATTAGATCTCACTGGTACTGTGTGTCTCCTTGGTTATATATGAAATAATCTAAAGAATGAGTTTTTCAGAAAATCTAATTCTGTTTGTGGTGGAGTTTGTAATAACTGTCATGACCACAGAAAATACCGCAAATTACACTTTTGGTTGAGTTAATGTTGCTGTGTCGGGCTACTTGGAATGTTCATAAAAACAATGTTTTGATTTATTCATTCTATATATACTTTTATAAGAAGCTGCAACCATTGACTAGCCAAAAATATCAAATTATATGGATTAATAATCTTAACTCTCAAATCAGAGCCGTTGACAGGAGTGTTGCTCTTGGATAGTATCCCAATATAGTATGAATGTCCAACTTGCCCAAAGTCATAGTAAACATGAAAAATTAAGTGAACTGATTCTGAGAGTCGTTAATGTATGGCTTTGCCGCATAAAGCCTTAAAGTATTTATTAAGATGAATTATATATTATTCAAAATACGGTACTGTATTCACTCTACTATAAGAGCACATCATTTAACATACACACTGTTTAAGAAGTGATACAGTATTTCTCTACATGTTATCACAGTACAGTTGATTTAGTTATTAATGCATATGCACATTCTATATGAACATAATCTCTAGTCTTGTAAGCAAAGTTGAATGATTTTTTTCACAGATCACATGATACTGACCCCAAAGTCAAACCGTTAGATAAACCAGCTGTGTTGAAAAGGACAAAGTGATGTTTTCATAGCACCACACACACTGAGTAAATTTGCAAATGGCAAAGTTTATAGATTATAGATTAATGATGGTTTCATCGGGCATGGCCTAAAGTTAACTTCCAGTCTGTGTTTGTTGATCGGTCTGGCTAGTACTAAATCATTCTTAACAGCCTGTATCATTTTGAGTTATAGCCCAACAACACGTCGAAAATGCGTTCTCTTATCTAAAAATGTGAGTGTACTAAAACAGAAAAATAACTAGAGCATTCTGTCTTGGTGATTGCTTAATGTTTAATTGCTAAACCTATCTACATTTCTTTCCGGTCAGAGTTTTACACGAAGTAGTTTGCTAAAGTTTTCTTTTCATGTAACATTCTTTTCAAGTAGTTATCTTTTAGAGTTAAAGGTCTTTGCACATACAGACTGAAATTTTCGTATGCGTTTTTTCGTATTTGGCTCTTGTTTATACGGTGTCTCTGAATTGCTTGCTACGGATGCGAAAACACAGAAAATCGAACACGGTCCGAATTTTTTAATGACGGACGAAAATATCGGAGGCAGTGTGTAAATGTGATTGACACAACGTGAGGTCGTATTTATTTTTTAACGTGCGGAAATTTCGGACGCAAATTTCGGACTCAATGTGCAATGGCCTTAACCATGACACGCAGCATGATGTCACGTCTCTAGAGTGTTACATATCTGTCTGGATCGAACACCTCATGTATTGTTCTTCACTCTCTCTGGGTACAAGTTCTCTACTCTGATAACAAACAGATGTGTGTTACAGCTCATCTCGCGAAATTGAAAATCTCAATTACGGACATATCAACAAAATCCCGCAGTGGCAATCTGTTCCTGTTCAGCCTGAACAAGTTTATCACTGCTATTTGTGTACTTGATAGCAATGAATATCTGCTATATTGAACTGTCTCGTCTTGTCATCTTGATGGCTTTTGTGTTGGTGCGTTTGTGTTTTTTGCTTCTCAAAGATTAATTGCCCCTGCGTCTCCAGATGACACATGTGTTTATGAGAGAACGGGCCAGAGGAGTGGAATGTCAGTGTTTCAGGTATAGAATCGCTCCCACATATACATCCCTTGTTTTCTTTAGCTCTTCCTCACTCATTGTCTGTTGCTCGCCACAGTTCTGTTTGTGACTCCAAAGAACACATAGCTAACACGTGAGTCGTTTCCTTTTTATTACTTTTCTCTTTTTAATTTGAACACTACAGCATTGAATGTCAAAGCTCCTGGGATGCTACCTGGAATGTAGAAACACTTTCCAGTGTTTCTCTGTTGTAACAGGAAATCTGGGCCATTTTGTAGCTTTTTTTTAAGCATTCATCAATACAAGAAAAGAAAGTGACTGACCACAGTTTTATTTGACAGCTGATATGACAATACAATACTAGCGCAAATTAAAAATGTTCTCTGTCCAAAGGTAATTCACAGACAATTTCATCTATAACCCTTTATGGTGCAGATAATGATTATAAGACCATTTGCATGAAGCATCTCTATGTGGGTGGTGTTGGTTTAAAAAAAATATAAAGGAAAGATTGATTCAGGTTTTCTTTTTCTTCACCTATCTGTCTTTCATACTAGGCTAATTCGTATAAATGTGTTGTTATTGTGTTACTTTTTATAAGTATTTGAATATTAAAATATAGCATTGTGTTTAAAGAGTTGTCAATTTGTCCAATAATAAAAAAAAGATATAGGGAACATTGATGGTGACTATGTAGTACTTGCATATTCTTTTACCAGTACTTGAGTATTACAAGTATTACAAGTACAAAATCCTATTCAACATTTAAACTCCAAAGCATTTTAATCATTTGAAACAAATTGTTTTGAAGGCAAAAATACCTTTTCTTCTCTAGTTTAGCATATGACCGTATTTTCTACTCCTAATCCTATAACACTCACCAATTCCCAAATCTTTTGGGGATACTTTTGTTGACGGCTTTGGAAGGCGGCACAGATTTTAAGGTCCATCCTTAGAGAGGCTATTATTGTGAAAGCCCAGAGCTGTCACATTTATCTGACACAAAAAGCAGGACCAGGAGCGTCTGATCCTGTGCGCCGTCTCTCTGGGCTGTAATGTGGAGAGATTAGTGAGTTCTCTGACGATTTCCTCATCTTCTTCCACTTTATCGGCTGTCTGGCCGGACACCTCCGGCCCTGGACACAGCGCCTCCGAAGAGTCCACCTTGAAAAAATCCTTCACTTTTCATTAGACCGGGACAGGCCTTGTGGCAGAAGTCAGCCGCTGTCATTAATCTTGCGTCTCTGCTCAAAAACAAAGCCTGTTTTTTCGCACTGAAGGATGCACACATGCCCTATTAAATTAATCCAGTGTGACGTTGCTGATGTCCGTGACCTGCCGATGTTTAAAGGTGTTTATTTGTTTTATTCGGTTTGCAGTTAATTAAATCTTCAATGCATGTTTAGGTGTAATTCCAAACCCGATTCTTTAGTGCAACACAAAAGGAGAGTTTAGTCAGAATAATTAGAAATTAGTTCATTCAATACGTGCACTACATTCATCATATCTATACCGCCATTAACTTTTCTGGCCTTCGACAGCTTTCACACCTCATGCTATGTATCTCATAAACCATTGTGGTCTGTCAAGTTTGCATATCTGAGGTTATGACTTCAGGGTATAAATAATGACAGCATTTGAGCTGGTCTGTAAAATCGAGTTACAGATGCATGTTTACAGCTGTACTCATAAACTGATGTTGAAATGAGCTCACGATGTTCCTCAAAGTATCTTGGAAGCTCTTTCTCCATAAGGCTAAAAAAAGCTACAGAAGTCTTCACTACGTGAGTGACATCTGTGCGTGAAATCATAAATTATGAAAATCTTTTAGTTTTTACAGTTTATGGCACTGAAAAACAAACACAAATGGAGCTTTAAAGGAACAGTTCATCAAAAAAATTAAATTCTCTCATCATTCAATGACACAAATGTCAGTCAGAACTGCATATCTTTCATATTATATTATTAAATTGTTTATAGTAACGGCTAAATACACCTTGGATGATATGAGAGTGAGTAAATGATGTGAGATTTTTAGTAAACTATTCTGTTAAGTACATCACAACGATTCTAAAATATTCATTTAAAGCTCTTTGCTTCCTCCTTGTGGTGTTAAGCGGTGTGAACAAGTTGAACAAAACTTTTGTAAACAATTTCTATACAGGATCAATGTGAAATTAAATGATTTTACTTTTTTGCATTATACTTTACATTATACTAAATTTGTTTTTGGTATATTTGTTCATATGATTGTAATGATCATTATTATATACTGTATATTTTCTTACTGATGCTGAGGATAATTGGTAATGTGTTCTGACCTGGTCTGTTTATTTATTCATTCGTACATGTTTTAATGTGATGTACTGTACAGTTCTCTCTAATGTTTAAATCATGTGTTATGTCACTTATCCTCAAGGGGGCAGAATGTGGATGAGGATATTGAATGTGTGTATGAATAAAAAATGAAAACTGCTCACAACCCAAAATAAGTAGCACTGACATATGACTTTGGACAGGTTAGGTGATACCCAGTATTTATAATGACAGTTGTTGAGCTCTAAAGGGACAAGGAGAGTTTTGCAGACAATCTAGCAGTATTTGTGCATTATGCAGAGTCCTCGCTTTGTGGAAGTGTGTAGTTTTCAGCACTGACCATAAGAGTAAAAAGCACTCCAGGCAAAGTATCTTACATTTTCATTTTTGATGCACAAGAGCCATGCATAATTAGATCATTATTAAGTATTTAGAACTACACACTTCAGTATATATTCACTCAAATGTATATAGAATGAAAATGTATTGTAAGGGAACAGGAGAATTATAATGTATATAATACATAGAATACATGGTACTACTGCATGCTTTTTTCAATATGATGCATGTTGATTAAGCAAAAAAAGAACATTTGTATTATTTGGACCAATATTTTGTTCATAAAATGTGTACTAGTGATACTGTCTGTAAATAGTTTTTATCAGATTTTGCTACTAAATCTTGATCTTCTAGCTAGCTCTTCTAAGACCTGACCCTTAATGGTGGTGGTTCATCTGTGTTTTGTTTTCCTGTAGGCCTACTAACATTTGACATTTTAATTTCAACGTTATGCATATAATCCATAGGTGCTCTGTAAATTACTGAAACTGTTTTCTTTTCAAGTTGATATATTTTCAAATTGAAATTTACCAACATCTTTAGACTCGGGCTCTTTTTATATCACTCTCTCGAGGACATTAGTATCACTCTTGCAGATAGGATATGAATAGTATGATCATTATTATAAATGACTATATTACTGGCTTGACATGCTTTTAGCACACTCTAAAAAAATGGTGCTATATAGCACTAAAAGTGGTTCTTTGCTCGTAATCATAGGGGAACCACTTTAAGTGCTATATATAGCACCATATCTTAGTGCTTCAGTGGTTCTTCAGAGGTTCTTTCGGGTGACCGAGGTGCTATTTAGCACCGTGTCTGTATAAAGAACATGTTAAGCCCCTGTATGGTTCCTCAGTGGTTCTTCTAGCACCTCAGTCATCCCAAAGAACCGCTGAAGAACCACTGAAGCACAAAATATGGTGCTATAAAGCACTAAAAGTGGTTCCCCAATGGTTACGAGCCAAGAACCACTTTTAGTGCTATAGCACTATTTTTTTTTTTTAGAGTGTAGGATGTTAAAAAACCAACAAAAATAACCTTTTACTATCTTCTATGATCACACATCCTATTAAACTCCACACAGTTGCTATATTGAATGTTTCTGGCATCTGTTTCACTCGTTTCATTAATACAGCAGAATATTTTACATCTAAAATACATAATACATCTAAATGTTAGCGTCGGTAGCCGTGGTAATGTTTTGTGTATGTGATTTTCTATTGCTCCTAAAGCTGCAACCTCCGCAGTCAGAACACAAATGTAAATAAACAGACCGAGTTCTTGATATCAGAAATGATACCTTTGTAGGGCTTATTAGAGGTGTGCTATCATCTACTACTTTTACAAGGCACAGCAACAAATCTTGATTTATATCTGAGGAACACAAGCCATATGTAATTCCATAGCATGATATTTAAGAAGACTTTAAAAACACCTTAGTAGTCACATAGCAATGATTTGTCAGCCACCCAAAACACTAATCACAATATTCTCAAAACACATAATTCTAGTTGGACAGTATAATTGTGTATTAAAAGCACACAAGTCAAAATTTCACTGTAGCTATCATGTGAGTTAGGAAGAAAAAGTTAACAGTTATTATAACATCTAATCTATGGAAGTCAAATTTGAATTATTTTTGCAGATGTTATTTGGAATGTCTGGTAATTTTGTTTAAGAAACCCATCTAGATGGGGTTGTCATCACCTTAGTAAAAAGCTGCTGTACAGTAATACGCAAGGCCAGATCTCATTTCATCCAGACCAAACTAATTCACTGTCTTATCTAATGGCCTATAAATGTTCAGAAATGACACAAAAATGCTACGCTAGGCCTGAGATCTGAGCTCTGATATATGCTTATTCATGTTAATGGGTTTCACAGCCATTTCTTCTGTTCCACAGAATCAGTTCCACATGGTCAGCGCTGTTGTACGAAACGACAGCCGTCTATGAAATACATACATTTCGTAGTGTCTCTATTCAATCTTTTTGAACGGCTCTGTTCTTTAAACAGACACACTGGAACCTCCATAGGCTGACAGTGGGTGGATTCAGGCCCGCTGGCAGGCCGACGGTGTGATATCTGGAGCCGTTCTCACACCCAGTTTTATTTCACGCATTCGGACAAACCCAACCGAGCCGTGTTGTTTTGGCCAGAGAAATGTGCGTAAACTCTACCAGCCAATTCGCAGTTTACCCTCAAAAACCCAAAGCTTGTATGTAAAATGCTCATTTAACAGACACTTGTAATAAGCAGGGCCTTTTCATTTTCAAAACCCATGAGGTTTTACAGTGTGCAGCTGTGAGAAATATGATGCGGTTGTCAAGCAACCATGACAGTGAAAACAACTTGTTGTGCCATTTGTAAACCTCGCTCATTCCATAGTAGTGGAAGTCAATGGGGGCCTATGTTGTTTGGTTGCCAACGTTCTTCAAAATACCTTCTTTTGAGATGTTTGGCCTAATATGGTCAAACCTTTCTTTGCCTGTTTCGCAGTCGAACGAAAAGGAAACGTGCTTATTTAACATCACCCTGTGCTAAATGTTTAATGTCAGCTATCTGGAAGAGATGCCCCATTACCATACTGTCATGACACTCTACAAAGCAGCACTTGTTATAAAATGTTCTGCGATTTCCAAGAATCGACCGTCCAATGCGGTAAATATGGAGAGAAATGCTTTTAAGTAATAATTCCAGTGCTGAGGGAAGAGAACGGGTTGATCCATTAGGCCTCACTTAGTGTGGTTAGTGCTGCATTTAGTGGAGGAAATTCCAGTTGCACAAGGTAATGACCTCATGGAATGTGAGAAAGGCTGGTATGATAGAGCAGAAGAAATCGCAGAGCTGTCAAGAATGCCCCACTGCTTACACGTCCCTTCAGAAAAACATGTGTCGGGAACAGCCATTAGTCCCAATATCATGATGTTTGGCAAACGCAACCAGAAAACTGGAGAAAAACAAATTTAGGGGAATGAGCTGTTTTAAACTTCGGGTGAAGTATAGCAAACCCTGTGGCTTTGAATGTCCCTGTGAAGTTTGAAGTTATTGGGTTTAAAGGGAGAGAACGGACTTCAGGGAAGCCAAACAGCTTACTTCATCCACCGTGTGTGTTCTGAAGTACCAGCCTTATGTTTTTAAGTCTGGCTTCCTCACGTATGTGTCTGATTTTTTGGAAGATTCCATCGGTTGCCATTAGAAGTTGTTTTCTTTCTCCTCTAATCCAAAAAGAGCAGAAGATGAGCCCGGTGCATCTGTTCTCATGATGGGGCTAAAATAAGATGCTTCCACTAGGACTGACAAAAAGTTGGACGGCATGAAAAAGTCGAATACAGGATGGTGAGCTTATTGTGGTAAAACCCTTTGTTGTTAAATTGGGCACAACACAATATGGTTTGTAAAGGATTGTACATTTGTACAAAAAGAGTCCAAAAGTAAATTAGACTTGCCACAAGACAGAACATCACTCCTGCTTCCAGGATCCACAGTGGCAACAGTTTCTAGAGACACGCAAGCAAGTCTTGAAAGAGAGGTGGAGGGGAAATGTCATTTAGGTTTCAATGTCTGGTTAGTATCTGTTGGGACGTTGGTGTCACTGGGCTTATTTGATCTACAGGCTTTTGTGGTTTTAGAAGTGAATCGGACTACACCCTTATAATAATAATTCATACGATATACACTGTAAAAAACAACTATACACTCTTAAAAATAAAGGTGCTTAGAAGGTTCTTTACAGCGATGCAACAGAAGAACCATTTTTGGTTCCACAAAGAACCATTTAGTCAAAGGTTCTTTAAAGAACCACCTCTTTCCTACATTTTTATATCTGAAGAACCTTATTTCGCCACAAAGAACCTATTGTACGACAGAATGGTTCTTCGGATTAAGTGTAGGGTTTACTCTTTTTTGTGTGTAAATTTGCACAAATTTTGCGCACAGGATTTTTAAGTAAATATTACTTACATTTTTTTGTAAAGTTTTTTAAACAGTTTTTAAAATTAAATTTTTCTTATTTTTGTGTCAAGTTTTTGCACTCTGTTTTTAAAATAAAATTTACTTAAAAAAATAAGTAAGTCTTACTAGCTGTTTTTTACAGTGTAATAATAGTACAAAATAATCCAAAAAAAATAATGCTAGGTTCCAAAATATAGAAACATATTATTTTATATATTGCATTATATTTTTCAATATACGTATTCCCATTTTTTTTACAATGGTCCTAGGGAAGAGAAGGGTGATGACTTCACAAAGACAACCTCAGATAAACTCTTCTTTCCCAGGCAGCAAGGGCAGGGCCGACTTCCGCCTGCAATTTGGAACCTACAGAAGTTCAGAGTGTAAATGCAGCAAGCACGGTGCCAAACGAAGCATGCAATTACCTTCTCCATCCTTCAGGGCATACACGGTGCTGTTGTACGTCTGGGCCGTAGACGCAAGGTTGGTTATAATTGAATGGAGCATTTGCCGTCATGGATAGCTAACTTTGATTTAAACCACAGCAACAACAAACTCCAGCTTGTCTGTGTTGGGTCTGTTGATGCATCGTGAGAGAATTCAACCAACTTCCTTAGTAATCACGGCGAGCCTTGATTAGCATCCCAAATTTAAACCTGATTCAGTTTTAGGTTCATGTACGGTACAATCTGATATGCCTGGTGGTTTAATGTAATTGCACGTGCATGAGTATTTTAGGCTAGATCTATCCATTTGATGATGTGTGCTTTCAACCGAACCCAAACGTTACTCATACTCCATAATTCACTTCTGAATGTTTAATGGATTTCAAAAAGCAACCCCTTCATTTTCTGTAAATTAGAAATGAATCGGACAATCCCATTTGTAATTCAGACATACATCTATCATAGACCTCAAAGGAGTTTCTCAGAGGAATGTGATATTTCGAAAGGATGTGTTGAAATTCAGGTGCAGGAAGTAATGTTTGTGAATAAGTACACGTGTGTATGCATGAAGTACATTCATCTTGCACGTCTCCAGAGACACAGCCCCCGGGTGGGCAGCTATAATCTGCAATAAAACACAGAGTAGACGGCTGTGACACATAGCAGATCAACACAAACGCAAGATGACAGTAAGGCAAACAAACATGACAGCGACGCACCCAACGCATGTAGATTTTTCCCACTGTCGGGCTCAATCTATTATGATTTATCAAGGACAGGCATAAGGCAAGCCGGCTTACTGACTTTGATAACCCCGAGACTCGACGTCCATCAAGCCTATTCGACATAGTTTCAAACAACACAAATCTTCTTTCCTTTTGCTCTATTTGTTGAATTACTGGGGACTAGATTTTTGTTTGGTCCGGTCTTTTGTAGGGGCTTGCAGACATCGGTTCAGTTGATAGACGTAGACCAGATCAGGCAGAAAAAGCAGCGAGGTTCAATTCATGGTCGTATTGACTGAGATGTGATGGAGCGTTGTGGTTCACTGCTCATGCTTGAAAAATACATTACATCCATGCCCTCCTCTTTCTCAGTGGACATTCAAAAAAGAAACTCTATTGTGAGAGACATATTTCATTGGTCCCATTCACCCTGTAAAACCACATGAACTGTTTGTGTGTGCATCTGTGTCAAGACAGACTGTTTAACACACAAACTTGGCTGATTCGGTGTGCTCGATGTCTGGCTGTGGTTGGCAAAGCATGCTGACAGATCGGACCTGTTGTGATTACCACACCAACATTCACATGGTCACACACACAACATAGTCAACATCATAAACCCATTCCTAAACAGAAACTCCTGCCAGCGACCCCTGTTTTGCTAGACTATAAATCCACTCTAGCATGTCCAGATACCAAAAAAAGAAAGACAGACATTGAGACAGTGCTGCTTTCACTTGCTCATGAAAGTGTTTGTGGGTAAAAATCTCCTTTTGTGTCTTTCCATAAGTCGATGGATAAACGTCTGGGAGTGTCTGAGATTGTTTTTCCAGAGTGTTGCTGTGTAATTTGGTCTAATGGGCTTTGCCCTGCATTTAAAACCATCCAGTAAATGATCGCATGGCTGCAAAGTATACAAGTTGATGCACTCAGAAGCGTACAATCTACTGTAATTATTGTTTAGGAGCACTCACCTGAAAACATAGTCGTGAATATGGGCGTCAGCATCAAATGATTGGTCTTAACCATGATGGCAGTAGACATTTTTAACACATTTTACACACCATGGTGTCTTTGTGTCCAGGCTGTCTGCCTCCTGTAACGACCCTACAGGGCCCAACGGCAGCAGCCCACATTTACACAGCAATAAATAAAAAGAAAGACAGGACTTATATAGAGTGTTGGCTGTGTTATACAGAAGTAAATGTCCTTTAGACCATCTGGAAGTCAGCATGATGTCACACCTTGCGTCTTGATAATGCCACATAAGCAAAACAGTAGGGCAAAGAAAAAAATGACAAAACTGGTGAGTTTGTCTACATGTCAAAATGTCTAACGAATACGAAGCTGTTGGGCATACTGATAGCTCAGCTGTCAATATTTAGTGGTTAAGAGGCAGTTTACACAAGAAAACTTTTTATGTGTTTTGGCTGTTCATTTACACGACAACAGCATTTTTTAGGACTGAAAACGCAAACTTTTGAAAACGGGTCTCAAAGTGCAAGTTTTTGGAAACGATGGAATTATTGTTTCCGTGTAAACGCCGAAGGCGGTGTTTTCCAAAAACGATGACATCATACGCATGCGTATTATGCGCTCAGTCTGTAGGCATGCGCGAGTATTCCCCAAACAATAATGGCGGTCTCCATGCTGCATGTGCTGTGTGACATACTTATTATCATTTCTCCAGCAAAAAGTAGATTTACTGCACCACTATAGCAGAGACATAGTATTTATATACACAAACTATAAACATACGTACACACCAGTGGCGATCGGTGCCTCCTCTTCAGGGGAAGCAGGAATTCAAAATACATGTTCAGCGCTTCACATGAACGTGCATCACACATCATGTCAAAATACGTGCCTGCTGCAGACGCGTCAAAAGGGTTTATGATAAAATAGACGCTCGCATTCAGAAGACACTGCGTTAACACTTAACGTCTTGGTTACGGATGTAACCTCAGTTCCCTGATGGAGGGAACTGAGGTTACAGGGGCCTAGCAGATGTTGGGACGGGGCAGGGACCGTCCCGGATCGACCGACCAGCGATGTAATGACTGGGGTCGGGCCCAATGTTGTCAATCTCCCTGGGGTCTTCCCGTCAGGGCCGCTTCTGCTTCCATGACGGCTGCTGACGGGGCGGTGGTCTCCTCCTCGACGTCCTCTTCCGGGGGGCCGCCAGTGTCGGGGGTGCCGGAGTCGAAGAGGGCCGGGGCTGCTGGGGAGCAGACGTCGCACAGGATCTCGAAGGCCGGTGGGCGGCCGAGTCGTGGCAGGGCAGGATGTGGCTAATCGCCTCCGTCTGCTTCTTTACTGCAGAGAACTGCTGGCAAAAGTCCTCGACAGTGTCACCAAACAGCCCGCCCTGCGCGATGGGTGCGTCGAGAATGCAGACTTTCTCGGCATCACGCATCTGCACAAGGTTGAGCCAGAGGTGCCTCTCCTGGACCACAAGTGTGGACATCACCCGCCCAGGGCCCGCGCAGTCACTTTGGTCACCCGTAGGGCGAGGTCGGTAGCGGTGCGGAGTTCCTGCATCAACCCTGGGTCGGTCTTACCCTCGTGGAGCTCTTTCAACGCCTTGGCCTGGTGGACCTGCAGGATGGCCATGGCATGGAGACTTACAAGCATGTAAAACTTAAACGCTTTGGACGGCAGTCAAAGTCGACCGCACGTTCCACCTGGGGAACATCGACGTAGCCTCTAGCTGCCCCGCCATCGAGGGAAGTAAGGGTGATGGCACTAGTCTGATGTGAAAGAACCGAAAAGGGGGCATTCCAGGTCTTACTAAGTTCCTCATGCACTTCCGGGAAGAATGGAACCGGAGCCGAGGTACCATTTGTCCAGCCGCGAGCATTGGGGAAGGGGCGGTGCACTGCAGCCCAATGCTCACGGCGGCCCGGGAAAGCATGGCTGACATCTCGACGTCCGCCTCTTCCTGAGCTCGACCCCCCAAAGGAGGGAGCTCCAAGGAATCGTCGGGGTCGAATGCCAGTAGGTCACCCTCCGATGCTGCGAGGGACATCTCATCGCCATCACGAGTCGTTTCGGACTGCGTGGCTGAGGAACAAGACGGGGTGGGACCGCCTCTTGGGGAACGGTCAGATGAGCGAGATGGGGTGCGAGCAGTCTGCGAGCACTTGGCTGGTGGATTTACGCTCACAATAATCCCCATATCACCCTTGCCGCTCGCCGTAGCGGATGGCAGGGCTGTAGCCACTGCTGTCACGGAACGGGAAGCAGACAAGGTGGTGGCTGGCTCCCGAAAGAACACAGCCACCCGTGACCGCAACGTCTGGATTGCCAATCGCCCGTAGTGAGGGCAGGACGTATCCACGAAGGCTGCCTCAGTGTGCTGGAGACCCAAACACTTGAGGCAGACATTGTGTCCGTCCCCCTCCTCGATGAGAGTATCACACCCACGAGAACAGCGGGACATGCCACAGTGGAGAAATTTAGCTCTTTTAGAAGTCTCGAACACCTCTGGAACCGCCGAGACGCCCAGGGGAAGTCGCTGCAGGAAAGACAGTCCGCTGCACCAATTTCATTGGCCTTTTCTAAACTAGTCAGAAGTTGATAGGTTCTCAAGACGAACCCCGTCTGTCGGTTGGACACAATGTCGAGAGACCGACAGAAAGGGAACTCTGATTACACATGAGACTAAGCGATGCGTCTGCAGCAGGCACGTAATTTGACATGACGCGCCACACACATGACGGGCTAAATACATGTTTTGCCAAGCTTCGCATTACTGCTTTCCCTGAAGAGGAGTCACGGATCGCCACTGGTACACACAGACAAAGGGTGTATCTCAAACACAAGGACACATACGGTGAGGCTGCCTCCTGCCTAGAGCAGTCCTTCTAACGGTAGATGTTTAGAGTCCTCTTCGACATTAAACGCTAGAATGAGACGGTCTAGTAAGAGCGCATGGCAAAGTCATTACTGTTTCTGCCTCGGCGGTTACTTTAAACAGAGAAGTCTTGTGTGACCACAGAAAAATAAATAAAATCATAGATAGAGCACCTCCTATTGTTCATTTTATTTTCAGTTGTGCATAATAATGCTGTGCATAACAACGCAACAGTTCATTTTTAGCTCATGTTAGCTCAGGTCCATTAAATAATATTAACAGATACAACTTTTCATTTTAATAATGTCATACCATATTATAAATTATTATACATATTGAATTACTCATTTTCTGCATTTTTTCTCTTTTATTACATAAAAATTATGTGAAGAAAGTGCTGACTGGATTCTCGCGATGTTCTTTGGGAAGGGGTTCAAAGGATTGTGGGTGATTTCATGCAGCGAAGGATACAGATGTGGTATCCTGCAAAACAGCCTGAACAAAGGACACAAAGCAAAAGCTTCCTTCCAAGCATACTTCTATTTGAGATGTCCTTCGGCGGCACTTGATGCCATGGCACAACCGAGATTTGCAACCTGCCCAGGCGTCCTTGCGTTTGAGAAACACCCAAAGTGTATTAAAAGCGCTTTTACCATAAAACAGGGTATGTATGCGGCACGTAGTGTTTCTTTATAGCGCAACAGCGCCATCCACTGACCTGGCATGCATAATACATAGTTTTTATTCGTTTTCCCAGAGCCATGTAAATGCAGATCGTTTTGATAACGCTGTCATGTGTACACAAAGGAAAAAGGTTTCAGTTTTTCATCATAAACGTCCTCAAAATGGTATTTTGTGCATTTTAATTCACAGAAATCCTACAAAGTGTGTCGCCTCTCAAAAACGGTTTCCTTTTTGTTACATCCACAACGCATGCTATTTTGTTATGTACAGTATGTTCCTTTTTTTAAATAGAAAATTTGTGCTTAGACTGATATTTTTTCTGATGTCTGGACTCTACACTGAAAAAACGAACTTTTTGGTTTAGTAAAATATATTAGATTAATCCTCATACTTTCTACGTAGTAATATAAAAATTTGTTGATAACTAGATTTTCGTAAGTAAAATTATAAAGAAATACACTTCATGTTTTTTAATTAAATTAATAAATTAATTCATGTAGGAAATGAACTGTGTGGGATAAATAAGCGTTATTATATATTTTCTCGTATTATTTAATTGTTTTATAGTCACTGCACATAGTCCTAAAAATACTAAGTAAATTTTTATAAAAAACTTTAGTGCGTTCAAGTTGCAAGTTGGCGCAATTGCGCATGCGCCATTGGACAAGACAATCTTACCGCGTTTTGGATCAGAGGCGATTGGGGCTGTTTCACGCGGCTAGTTGAACTAAGGCGAGTTATTACTTTTCTCCTGTAATCTGTGTCATTTTATAGGTCTGTGAGCATTTTTATAGTTTTTGTTAGGTGATTTTGTTGTAAAACTTCAATATTGTTCACTTAAATAATGTTAATGTTAGGGGACACATTTAACCGTAATGAGGCCCATGCACTTTCCATAGCCATTTACAAAGCATCAGGCTCATACAGAAGTTAGTTTAAAACCAAACAAATTTCTGTGGGTCGACGGTGATTTCATGTCAAAAAATAAAAACATTTGATTTGAAATTTGCATTCCATTTTGCCTACACGTTATGCGATTACTAATCAGGCAGATCCCTTTTGAAATATTTGATGACGTGTTCCAATTCGCCTACATATATTGCGTAAATACATATATTCACTGAAAAACGTAACCGTTTCTTATCTATTATGGTAAAGTACATGAATAGACGACACATTGAGTGCTTTGGACCGTTGCTGCAGCAGCAATACTTTATGGAGTCCGCCAAATTCGACCACACAAACAAAACACTGCATTGAACACAGCAGCATGCTAAGTGTTGCGGATACTGCGCAAGACATTAGATGGCCGTCGATTAACATATCGATTAACTTTGAAGTTGTCGAGAATAAAACGCAGAAAGATTGTACGGAAAAGTAAAGTATTTCATTTGAATAATTTAAAAAGAGAAAACATTCGTTCATTTTTTTTTAACAGTTTTTGTATCAGCATATTGACAAATCAAACAGTGAAAAAATGGCAGTAAGTCTGCTTTTCATATTTTTTTAACTAATAACAGCATACAAATATATTGCAAACTGGAGATTGAAAAGACCAAATAATCATTGTATGCATCTGGTTAAACGGTAACATTGGTAGAACATTTGTGGTAAAGTAAATGTATTATGAAATGTCGTAGTATAACGTCTAAAGACGATTGAGATTCTAAATAATTGATGAAATATTTTTGTACCCACACAGATCGTATCCATTGAAATTGTTAGAGAAATGTAAATGTCAGAGCTGCACAATGATGATTACTTGTTTGTGTTTAAATGGCAGTTGTGCACAGTGCAATATGGTGATGTCATTGATGTATGATTTGTCTGATTTAGCTGTGTCAGAATACAGCTGCTTGTATTTCAGCAGAATGTTCTATCTGTAATTTAATGTATTATCATTAATTCTGTTGTTCTAATATAAAAAAATTGTCTGTTTATTTACAGGGTTACTAGATCTCAGATTCCTGATTTTCCGCACTGCTGTCTGGTGTGTCATCAAGGAGAAGCAGTAGGCTTCTAATGTTATACATTGGCCATGCACATATTGCAAATTCGAGACATCAAAACGTGTAGAGCTTTTAAAGCATTATAGATTGAAACATCCACACACTGGTCAAGGATGGTCAGTGCCCTGCTTGTACTTGGATTGTCCGTGCTCACTTAGAGGTTGGGGGGAACTTCGTACACATTTGTCTAGAGCCTTGAAGTAAAGAGGCAGGAGCTTCTCAATGAGGTGATGAAAAAGAACAAATGTAATGTGATAAAACAAAAATGGCCAAAACATTCTCCTATCGAAGGCTTGAGGTTGTGAGTGGTAGTCCAGCTGTTGAGGATTTCAAAAAGAGATGGCCTGCATTATTTTGTGAAGCTAAGGTATGTAAATCTAACCCCTTAAATGTTACCATCTCCTTTGAGCAGTAACAATAACTTGATTACTTATATTGTTTCAGGTGAAAGAGGAATTTAGGAGAATAACTACAATTTATCTGGAGCAGAGCTTCATGTACAAACTTGACCTTTACACGCCAAAACCTATTGCCCTAATGAAGCTCAAGGGAGGTGTTGCGGGGACAAAGCTGAGGCCGCACTTGGACGAACTGAGTCAGGTATGTTTGTTTAAAATTGTTCACTTTATTCAGGATGATAGGTGTACTGTCTCTCACACACTGTGTGCACACAGCATCAGTCCTCACACTCATTAGTCCTGGGATGAACCTAAAAATTATAACGTAAAACAGAAAGGGCTATTGTAAGTAAAGGAACCATTCATAACATAATGTAATATAAAAATGTTGTAGTTATATTTCGCAGTTTAAACAGCAAAGAATGGTAATAGACTTAAAACAGCAACTGATACAACCACAAGGCACACAGGAACCAGACATGGCTCTTGCTCTGTTTACTGAAATCACATTTTCTTGTATGTGTATGCCTTTGTATTCCCACTTGGCAGTTTATTGTCTGTGAATATTGGCTATGTGTTGACAATATTATTCTCTTCACAGAACCAAAGCATTGAGATGAGATGTGAAGCTATTATCCGGAGCCTCATAGTGTACCTTGGCGAGAAAGAAGAGGAACTTTTTGAAGATTGCCTGGTAAAGCTTTTTTTTTAAATTACATGTACCATAAAGTTAACCCTGAAGTAAAAGTGGCACACAAATTCTTAATCTAATGTCATGTTCTACTAAAATATTTGAGGGTGGTTTACCTGTACAAGCCAGGTCATTTGTCTTGTTAATTATATGCAGGAGGAAAGCCGCAGTGACGCCATGCAACACATCCTTAAGATTCTGGTGGTCCATCTATCTGATGGAGAGGATCCAGTGGATGTATCCATTCTTCTTGAAGGCAAGGAGATCTTACCAGGATGCCACAATTTGGCTAAAGCTTGTGCACTACTTATGGGGTTGATTTATACCCTCAACCTCGCATACCCCAGAGCCCTGCGCTATACTTTTGAAGTGTTTCAGAAACGTTTTCTAGAACTGGATGGGATGAAGTTGTCCTCTAAAGTTCAAACATTAAAGTCCAAGTTGATGTCTTAAATTTTGTTTGCCATGGCAAGTTCTGCACATTCTTGGGTGCCAGTGTCACCCCAACTCAGTTTTCCATTCTGCAAGTTCTGTTGGACCCTTTGCACAAATATCTTCCGCTGTACAGAAACACTGACTTGGAGCGTCCATCTTCAGTTTTTACTCTCCAAAAGACTGTTGCATTAAATATGACCAGGACTTTATATATTTTTTGTGTTTTAGTGTTTGCATATGCATTTTTTTTGCATATAACAATTGCTGTGTAATACTGTAAACCAGTATGAATATCAAAATCCCTTTTATTATACAAACTTGGTTATACACATGTGCAAGGCACTGGACAAGGATAATATTGCGGGGTTTAAGTTGTTCTGAACTTACTTTTGGTCGTTCTGTTATTTATAACTTGTTTCCATCACTTTTGTACTTATTTTTCTTTTGAACTCCGTTTCAGCCTGGCAAATGGTGGTGGCAAATTAACCTTTAGTAATGTTTTCAATTTTGTGCCTGCTAAGCACCTGGTCTTATTGTCTTTTATCAGGAACCTTTAACATCATTTTTTTGTTTTGTTAAATCGTTATGACCAGGACTTTAGAAACATGGATGTGTTTTCATCTATGTGTTATGCTTTTGGATTCATTTCATCAAGGCAAACAGTGGTGGGAAGTAGTCTTTTTGTAATGTTTTCAGGTCTTTATGTCTTTTATCTAGAGCTTTTAAGATCTTTAATCAATATGTTTTGTTACATTTTTTGATTCATCATTGTTTACCATTGGTGAAAAAATAAATAGAATTGTATTTAAGCTGTGTGATTTGTGTTGAAAGCACAGACAAAGTGATTACATTTATTTGGTAATATATTTATTATTAATAAGGTTTACTCAAGCAGTAAATATAATCTACCCTACAACAGTAAATAAGATTTATCTAAAATTTTTAGGACAGCAATGCTCCAATCTTTAAAAAAAGTAATAGACTTTACCTAAATGATTAAAATAAATCTAACTTCTACAATAAAAATAACTTGTAAAATTTACTTAATAAAATCCTCGTAACAATTTGCACAAACTTTTTTTTGAGTAAAATTTACTGCTTTGATTTCAAGTAAAACTTACCTACCAAAATCAAATAAAATCTACTTAATAAATCAAGAAACATTTGTTAAATAATTAAGTAGATTTTATTTGATTTTGGTAGGTAAGTTTTACTTGAAATCAAAGCAGTAAATTTTACTCAAAAAAAGTTCGTGCAAATTGTTACGAGGATTTTATTAAGTAAATTTTACAAGTTATTTTTTTCAGTGTATCAGCAGCGGTTTGGGAAAATATTAACATGTTCAATTTAATGGTAATATATACGTTCAGTGAGTTTATATTTCAGGTTTTGACAAAAATGTCTAATCCATAACACTGGAATTGTTCTTAAGTTTCAAATTAAGAATGTCTCAAACTATAGGTAGTGAAATTGTGACAACAAAAGTATCATGTGATTTTTACCTCTATATAAAACGATTGCAAACCAATTATCTACTGGAATTAAACTACTGTTTGATATTTCCTGCATTTATATGCATTTATACAACCACCATGTTGGTCGTAGCCCCAAAAACTCAAGGTTGTTGATTTTAACTGTACACATTTTGCGTATTATACTGTAGGTAAAATTAGCTGAAAATTTCTGTCAGAAAATATTTGGCAAAATAAACTACATTTCCTATTCCATGTGTCAGTAAGAATGGTAACATGCATAGATAAAGTATAAATGACCCAATTGATGCACGTAATTATGTTGCATTAGGAGTGGAAAAAGACATAAAGACATGAAATTGCCTAGTGAGTCATTTCATAAAAAAACTGCATGAGTCCACGTGTATTTTTTCACAAAATTTAATTGACCAAATCCATACTCATTAGATGGGAATATTAGCTATAACTATGCCCACACATCACTGTCATTACAGAGGACGACACCTTTCATTTTCTCTCATCTGCTGTCTTTCTCATCATTTTCTCCATCAGTACTTTTCCACTTGTCAAAACAGGGCCTGACTCACTCATTCATCTATTCCACTGAGCTTTCTGTCCTAATTCAGCTGTGGTTAATGTCTCTCTCACTATAAATGCACTGTAGGCCTTCTGATCACTCTTGAATTCAGAGCTCATTGCCGTGATGAGAGAGTAACATTTCTCAGAAGATTTGAAACGTCTACACTGCTCTTCTTCTAGACTTGATGTCATGACTCAATTTCATACTTTAAATATTCCATCCATACCGGGAAGTCCTGAATGATCTCATCCGCTTTCTGACTAAACTTACTAAGACTAAACAAACCCAATCAGGGTAACAAAATCCATTCGGTTAGTAAATATAATGCATGAGAAACACATTGGAAAAACTTAAATGCATTTGCGTACTGCTAACCACCACCACCAATTCAGTTCAACCGGACGTTCTACACAACCTAATCTGTAACCTGTCGAATTATGACAAGCGACTTGCATGCAGCACTTTTGTGTGTGTATGTGCATCTTTTACACAGATGTTGAGAACATTTTACACATGTTGAGAATTTTCCCCTCTAAATAAGAGTATGGCTGTGCCATAAAACCAAATAATTTCAATACCTAGATTTCAGCCAGTGGGCAAACACGGCTGTTTGGCAATGCTGTGCCGGATAACCCTGCCACTGCTTTACGGGATCCAGCTTTAATTCTGCCAGCTGCTAAACAAGTGACTCCACCCTTATGCCGCAGTAAACAGGGTGGGACCAGTCGGTAATAACTCCACCCTGCCCGCACAATGAATGTGTGTGAGTTTAATTAAAGAAATAGAAAGGACATAAACAGATGGGTGGCCAAGTTCCATGTGGTCAGGACTGCACTATGTAATCACTACCTGACACGTCATATTCGCTTACACATTCAACAGGGACTCTCAGCTATTTCCTTCACAAACCATGAGTTCATTTGACCTTAAATAGACATGATGGATGTATAAATGTAATAACAATCTTCGACTCAGACAACATTTCGCCACATGGCCTGAACTGACTTCACGCTTCCTGTGCGTTTTGACCTCACACACTGGGATCTTCGACTACAGCATTCCCTCTCAGCTCTGTTTGATAAGCCATGCTCAGCAAACCTGTTGGTTTATTAGCCTCGCCGGTTTCCTGTGCCGCTGCTCTGCATCAATGTCATCTTTCAGAGCCGTGAGCAGAGGGGAAAAAGCGGACACAAAGGGGTCTTTCTGTAGGCTGCTGCCGGGCTTCTGTCTCTGACCTACATGCCTCCTTCTCTCGATCTTGCCAGACGGAAACATTGAACAAGTCAGGGAGCTCTTCCCAGAAAACCCCAACTAGGAGACGATAGACGAAAGGAAGGAAAAAGCTCTCACGTCTCGGTTCCATCGCCATCCATCGGCGTGACAACTTTCGACCTTTCTATAGTTCGCTACTGTTTACACTGCAGGCTTGTTCACATCGACAGCGGTTTTCAATGAGAGCTGGCGTACTCAGGTGATGAACGACCATTTGGGGGACGTGAAAAATATGGTTGGAGTTTAACATCACGCAAATTAGGAGTAACACGATGTGGCAGCCACCAGCTGAGGTGAAGACAGTACAGCTTAAGCGATCTGATTCCTGTCCGGCCAAATGTAGTTGAGTTGAAACACCTTGTAGTGACCAAAAGTACAACAACCTGGCAACCAACAGGGTGCTAAGAGAGTATGGTTGTATTCGAGCAAAGATATGTCCAGAAGACGTCTTTTCTACGTCGTTGTCGACGTTGACAAGATAACACCTGCTTGCTATCAGAGTAAATAAACAGTCTTGCTGCATTTAGATCATTGAACTCGATTTCCTTAAAGGAGCCATTCTTTTGCTGGTTTTGAAGCTTTGATTATGTTTTTTGGGTGTTTAACAGTGGGTGTTCATGTTTCTAATTTCAAAAACGCTTTATATTTCACATATTTCTAGTCTATTGTTTTCTGCTGTCCTTCTAACAAAACGACTGGATTTCTTCCGGTCTATATAAAATCCCTCCTTCCGAAACGATCAGATTGGTAAAGCTGACCAGGTCTGTCGTGATTGGTTCCCCGCTTAGCACGTGTGTCTGTAGCTGTCCCACCCATAGCATATCAGGCTGTTGTGATTGGTCGGTGTCCCTCTCAGTGCACGTGTATTCATAAGCTTTGGCTTTTAGCAATAAACGGTAACATGGCGTCAACTTCACTTCATCAGTTAAACACATGCGGATCGATCGAAGTGTAACGGAGGTCTGCTAGTGCATGTGCAAACGTCAATCTTTGTTAGAGATTGCAACATTTTTCCTACTATGGCGAGGGAAATGACACCGGACCGATTGCGTCAGACCTCAGTGTTTCCCCTACCATTACCTTAGGGAGGCGCCCCTCCCCCTTGAAGGTGAAGTTAATTTTTTTTATTTAGCGTTAGATCACAAGAGAAGTCATTTAAGGTTACCTTCCCTATATAACATGTCTATACCTTGTTCTCGTACTAAATAAACTAAATATGTTATTTATCCCTGATCTAGAGTAAGAAAAGGACTGTGAAAATGACTATGGACCCCTCACATCCAAACCATCATCTCTTTGAACTTTTGCTGTCTGGTTGGCGCTACAGAGCAATAAGCACCAAAACAACAAGACACAAAAAAAATGTTCTTTCCTCATGCAATCTACGTCATGAAGTTAAATGGTCTAACGACTGTGCAATTAATAACATTGTCCAATAGTAAGCAAATGTAATACTAATTATATCCACCTGATAATAGTCTATTTTTATATCATTTTTGTGTAAATAATTTTTCGTTATGCTGTATATAGCACATATTTTGTAGATACAATATATATACATGCATAGTTTTACACTACATCTTATTTTTATTCTTTTCTATTCATTTTTATATATAGATAACCTGTGTATTGTATTGTGTTATAGACTCTGTGTGCTGCTGTTTTTGTGCAATGGATGCTTCTTTCACCGTAACACATTTATTGTATGTGCAGATATACTTCACAATAAAGCTCTTTCTGATTCTATTTTTTAGAGAATGTGGTGGACAACATGCATCTCAGAATCTTTTGTCAAGCACAAAATTGAAAAACACAGTAGATGTCAATTTTTTTTAACGTAATGATTTTATATTATACATGGAAAAGTTTTATTTAATAATGTAATAACGTTATTAGTAATGTATATTGCCATTATATAACCTTTTATGTAGGCACATATGCGAAGTAATCAGACGTAGTGTAGATGTTCAATAATGTCTTTCAGCTAGAATTTTGTATAAATCTGGGCCGTGACCTGAATCGCCAGTCTTTACGGTACTCTTAAATAGCAAAAATCTCCACCTTTTGAAAATAGGACGTTCTTTTATGCCGTGCCGTTTGTAAACAGTATTTTGACTAATCAGCGCATGTGCGGCTGAGAGTGCATCTGGTCTTCAGCGAGACCCTTCTCAATTCTGTTAAAGACAATATCTCGCTTGGCATTGAACTTTGAGCTTTATCATTTTGAAGATATTGTTTATGCTCTAACAGCAACATTACACACTAACTAAAGTTTGAAAATTGGCATCACAGGGAATGACTGCTTTAATAGTCTGAAATTAGTCTGATTTTTTTTAAGTTTGTGTAGAGATCCCCTGGACGTCAATATTAGATGTTCAGAAGACGTCTGAAAAAGACGTAGTCAAACCTTTACTTTTGACCCTTAAAGAGACGTCTTTTCAACGACGACAAAGACTTTTGGACAATTTTGGCCGTTGACATCTTTTGGACATACCTTTGCTCAGGGGGCTAACGTATTTTAGTTGGTTGTTAAAGGACCAGTTGAGCATACTGACCCATCTGTATGGCTTTAAAGAGAACAAGCTAATGTAGTATAATTCCAGTTAAAAAGATCCAGCTGCATGGATGGAGGAAATACTCCCACACGCTCATTATAATGTTACATTCCAACTGATCATCCATCTTTCTCAACACACAAGTTCAAGTAAGTGTCACTGACCGACCGTATAACAGTGATTGCATCAGTTTGTAACACGAATGTTACTAATGTTAATGTAAGAGCTGTCATCTGACCAGTATTTACTGCACAGCAAAATCGCTAGTGTTATAAAAGGTCAAATTAACACTCACAGTGTATATATAATCCACACTATCGAAGTGTGGATTATATATACACAGTGAGAGTTAATTTGACCTTTTTTAACACTGGCGATTTTACTGTGTGTCAATCATTTCTCATCTGAGCTAAACTATTATCAGACTAGCATGTTACAGGTCACAGCCACACACAATAGCGTGACATTTTTAAGGTTTGCCATGACATTTTGAGCCATTTGAAATGCATGTATGAAGTAGTTTCATTTTTTTCTTCCATATAAGGTGCAGTATAACATGCAGGCTCATTGGTTAAATTTATGGATGTTTACCGTTTTAATCTATCGTCTACACTCTTAAATATGCTGGGATGTTTTAACCCATTGTTGAGTCAAAGTAATATTTTTTGGGGTTTATTTAACCCAACGGCTGGGTTTGTCACTTTTTGACCCAACAATGGATTCAAAATAATGAATAATTCATGTTTATGTGAAATTTTATTGTAGAACGGCCATAATTTGTTCTGCAGAACATTTAATGAATTTTAGCTTATTTTGTCATGCAAAATTCAGCATTTTGTCATAAAACATTTTCCCCACAAAGCCGTTACTGTCAACTGAAGATAAAAGAATATTTCAAAAAAATCTTTTTATTATTTCAGAAATTTCAAAATAAGTTAATTGACCTGGGTGAGACATTTATAAGGAACAACTTTCAGAGAAAGTAAAACATTTAACATCTCTGAGACATTATCAGTTTCAAATACATGTTACCTTGTATTTTACAGTAAAACACCAACAAACATTTGTCTCAAAAACTTCAACCAGGATTCGTTTTCACCCCTGTTGTTTCTTGCTGTGCAAAGATACAAAATTATATTTCTTTGTCGTACATATCTTTGTTGAAGCTGGTCGTACTGTTTGACAATATATCCACAATTCGTAGTTGCTGTAAAAGTCATGTAACTTCAGCAATAACTGTATATTATTTCTGTAAACAGAAGAACTGTTGAAGGCGTGTGTTAATGCATCCCCACTAACAACTCACCAATATAAACAAAGCAAGATTTACAGTACATTGACAATAAACTCCTTTACAACGTAAAATGAAAAGTAAAGCAGCCACTTTTTCAGCTGGAGGGGTGGCGAACAGTAAAATATTGCTGCCTTTAAAGTCATGTCAGAATTATTGTATTTAGGACATTACATAAACACATAAATGCACTAATATTAATCATTTTAGTCTGTTTGTGAACAAGTGAGAAAGAAATATGAAATAGCCTATAGCCTCTATTTGATTTCCAACCAAAATGACTTGAAAGCACATTGTCATAATAATTTATGAAATTATAAGAGGGAACTTCCCAAGAGGACTTAAAGGCAGCAACAACGAATGAGTGCTAACACTAAACACCCCAAACCAATTCAAATGAAGTTACTGACCTGATGTGTGGCCAACGTTACAGTAGAGTTACAGTCAAATCTCTCAGCAAGGTTTGTATGTCTGTCTGAGTGAGTCTATGTGTGCAGCGACCTTTATTAAACTTCTGTTGAACAGCATTTTTCCTCCTCTCGAAACAGTAGTAAATATTTTTGAAGACAGCATACAAACAGCCACACGACACACAAACCAGGAATATTCCAGCAAAAACAAACACAACCAAACAGATGACACGATACAAATTTCTAATTTAAAAAAGGCAACAAAAAAAAGATGAAACCAGCTGGAAGTGGATGTCTGTCTTAAGCTGGTTTTTGGATTGCCAGATGGTCTTCAAACCTGATCAGAACCCCCTCTAAAACCAGCAAACAGACTAGTTTCAACAGCCTGGCCAAACTGGGAGACCACATCAGGCTAGTTTTCAGCAGCGTGTGTGCATGCCTATGGATCTATGAAGGACACCGCAATGTAGCGTGCGCCTCCTGTGGTAGGTAGTCCTTCATGGAGATGAGTGAGTCTACCTGGATGCATAAAGCTCCAGCCTTTTCTAGGAGACTCTATAGAGCAGTTATATCTGTGAAATCGACATCCTCCACCCTAAAACAGAAGGGAATATGTTTACTTTTTTTGCTGAATGGGTAATATTGGTGGTTAAATTGGTCAAAAACCAACTTTGTTTTAGATATGTTACACAAGCATACCTGAAAGTCTATGCCTTTGTTGTTCAGAGCAACATTGATGGTAAATGTTGAGGAATCGTGATGCGGTCTCAGATAGGCCTGTCTGTCTGGTGTATACTTCACCACAAAGTTCATAATAGAATAGCCCTGAAAAAAAATGACACAGACAAAATGAAAACCCCAACAGTAGCTGACTGCCCTAAGCCAGAACAGATTTAATAGACTTGTGTTTCGACTGCCTCATTTACAGTATGTGGTAAATACTGTAGTATATACTGTAAAGTTGAGCATTTACTGTCTCTACTGGTGCCAACTATAGTTCACATTCCACATGTCAAATCAACCAGAGACTAAAGTGCTCATTGAGTGAACACTAGACAAATACCTCCACCCACAAGATACGAGAGAGCGAGAGAGAGAGATGACTTGACTCATTCCATGAGTCAAGTCAACCAAAGCCATCATTCAGCAGGATCTGAAAGTTTTATAGTTGGCCGTTGGTATAAGCCTTGTCTCTATGACAGCCCAAAGCTTTTTTAAACTTTAAACAAAAAATGTTTGGAACAGATGTTTTGTTTCTATATCATGTATTTTCACCGGAATAATAATTGTCTATATATGATCTGAACCCCTTATAGTGCCCCTTATAGTGCTTTCAACGTGCATGGGCAGCATGTTTTTTAATGACTGACAAGTCTAGCTAAACATTCTGCCCATGCAGTATGAAAGCACTATATATACAGTATGCTATTTTTGACATATGTATATATTATTCCAGTGAAAAAAACAATAACTTCAATTATTTGGGGAAAATTCCAAATACATAAGAGAAAATGGACAGCATCCAAGCTAAATTTCACTCATTTTCTTCAAGAGACAAAGGACGGCTCCGGTTCGGAAAACATTGTTAATAAACAAAAGCAATGAAGACTTAATAAGTCTAATATTTTTCATGAATATATCATATTTGAATAATGGACATTTGACTTTTTGTTCTTGTTGTACATTTTATAGAACATATATTGTCATATATGTTCTGCATAATGTACATTGTTTTGTATATTGTGTTAATAAAATAAAAAGCACTGTATTATAGTGTGAGTATATGAAAACCATAAAAAATCGGACAAACGCAACCAAAACTCTAAATTGGGCCTACTCATTACAGTACGGACTTTAGCGAGGGAAAATAGGGTAAAACAATTATAAAAATATTGGTTGTGCGAAATGTCAGAATATTTAGCTTTGGGGAAAAATATGTCCTTCACATTTTCTTGAAAGGCTTATCAAAGTTCCTCCTAACAGTGTCCATCAAACTCAAGCAAACAGTAGAGGACAAAATGCATCAGAGGACGACAGAAATAGAGAGAAAAGGAGATATGTAGGACAGACATTCTTCAACACAAGCTCAGACTTACTGATTTAAAAGCTGATTTGGTCCAAACCCAGACAAGACCGACTCACCTTGGTGTAATAGCCCGAGAAGACCTTGAGAGTCACAGGAGAGATGAATTCTCTGATAAAGTGAAGCCACTCATTATCAAAATCGATCTGTTTCATATGTATGTCATCTGTCGGGACACTCTCGTAGCCTCCAGTGATTCGCTTGTCCTGAGGATAGAAAACAGAAGACTTGACATGAAGTCAATGATAAACCTTAAATGTTATCAGATAGTAATTTAAAGAATTTCCCCTGAATATTTTTTAAACACCTTCATGTCTTTAAAGGGGATGTGCAATGGCGTTTCATGCATTCTGACTTCTTTACAATGTTAAACATGCTGTCTTCTCATGCTTGATATTGTCAACTTGTCAAAAAAATGAGTTGGACGTATAACGTAGTATTTCGGTGCTCGATACACTCCCCCAAGGTTCGTATAGGTTTCGGAAAGATTTTCGAATATGAAAAACCGTTACGTAACAACTTTTCTTAGTTCCTTATTGGGCAATTCTCC
Organism: Triplophysa rosa; assembly: GCF_024868665.1. Lineage (NCBI taxonomy): Eukaryota > Metazoa > Chordata > Actinopteri > Cypriniformes > Nemacheilidae > Triplophysa > Triplophysa rosa. The sequence continues at coordinate 5,754,715 of NC_079912.1, forward strand.
CAGAAAAGCACACCGTGGCAAGGCAAAAGAAATAGCCCGCCCACGCGTCGACCAACGAGCGATAGGAAGACCCGCTTATCAAGATTGGCTGCAGCTGCAACTCGTTAGTCTTGCAATAGTGAGAGAAGTTGAGGTGTGTTTGTTTGTTCACTGCATTTCAGTGATGGATGTTATATGTTCGGTCTGAAATGAGCGACGCCTGGTTGTTCCATCACAGTGAGGCACCAAATTGCTTGCAAAACCTTTACATATTCGGGTCCCCTTTGGTGGAATGAACTACTAGCCTCCATCCGAACTGCAGCATCCTTCACAAGTTTCAAAAAACAGCTCAAAACTTACCTGTCCGCATCCGGACATGAACCGCACGCGGTAAGTGAAACTAAGTCATATGTCTGTGTTTTGTTGGCAATGAGTGCGCACGTGCTTTAGTTCCGCCCTCCCCGAACACGTCGTATGTTTTCGGAAATAATCATGAAGCTGTATCTGTCTTTTATGAATGTGATCAAACTAAAGACTCTATGGATATTTGAAGGGTACGACACTATTCTGTAAGTACTCAAGATATTCAGAAACGTTCTGAGTTACGGCCACTTTAATGTTGAATATGAGCGTGACTGCAATCAAATTATGGATTCACTTTGTTTATGAACCGCTTGATCCAGTTCACAAATCCAACAGAATGATTAATTTATAAATCGGAATAATCTGATCACGAATCAGACTTCAGCTAACCAATTTAACAGCTCACTGGAGGAGAAGATCATTGCATGGAAAAGACTCTTTGAAATGTTATTGTTTCACAGAAGAAAGTAAGTTATACAGCTTTGGGCGAGTAAATGACAGAATTTTCTTTTTCATGCACTAATCTTTGAGTCTTTTATGGGTGTGATTCCTGTGCAAAGTGTACAGACTGTTTTGAAGCCGGCGGGTTTATCTGACCTGGTGTTTTCCACCAGACCATGACCCATAGTTTTCCATCTCCTCCACCAGCTCATTGCAGGCTTTCTCGGAGAGCACAGGGAACCAGAAGACATCTGGGCAGGGCTGCAGAAATATAAACAGGTGCTTAATATCATCCGGTCATCTCTTAATTTACTTGGACACAGTGCAAAGACAAAACCATGTCAAGTAAGGTATCAAAATGTTGCTGCTTTAACGTTTATAGTTTCTACCTGCTCCAAGAGATTTTCAGTGAAAATCTGTGTGTAGTTGGGGTGGATGTATTTCTCTCTCCAGTCCTGTGGAGAAGAAAGAGGATTACAGTATTTCTGCACTGTATTTATCCAAACAGCGCCCAGTCCCTCTGCGTTCATTCAACAGATGGACTAAAACCAGGCCAGATGGAGATCAACACATACAGTACTGCACTTATGTTTACTCTTTCAGCACTCCACTTCATTATCCATGACAAATGTGTCTCTTAATGAAAACAGCTTCTGGATTCTGATACCCTGTTGTTTTTGTATCAAACACTTTACAGAAGACATTTGGTCATATAGCTACTCACCAGCGGGTTTTCGAATATTTGCCATAAGTCATTGTTATGATGAGATGTGTTGTAGTTGGCCGTTGAAATGAGCCTTCCAAACTCGTGCCGATTCGTGATGTACATGAAAACTCCCTGTTTCCGACAAAGAAAATGACTTTAGAGCTTGTACATTCAAGGTGGGAAAATATCCAACATTAACAATCCATATGAAATTGTAAATGCAAAATAAGTATTAAATCAAATCTGACGTTGGATTATTCCACAACCAAACAGTGTGGGATAATACCCGAGGACAGATATTGAGGAGGGATGTGAGTGGGAACAGAACTGGAACACAGGGAGATTTGGGAATAGAGCAATTCCAGGAACCAGAATTCCTGTTAACTATTCTAGAAGCAGGGACAAGGGTTCAGAACTTGATTTACTCTCAGTCAAGGCTTTTTAATAAGATACCGGCATCAGTGATCATTCACCGACACTGTCATTGTTGGATTGCTGGATGTGCTTCATACAGGACATGCCCAGACTGAGATAAGTCAAGGAGCTTGTGAGGGTAAGCTTCATGTTATGGCTGTGTTTAGGAAGGGAATGGTCTACTCTAATGCGTGGGATCTTTATCACCGCCTTCATAAGCCTTTCCACCACTTAGCTCAAGCGGCAGGATTTGATGGTGCTGTGTAATATGTGGTGCTTTCTCTCCAGGTTTACTCCATCAAAGAGCAGGTGTAGATGATCAAACTCAAAACAACAACATCACTTTCCCAAAAGGCTTGGCTTGTTTTCTGAACACATCTGTCTGAGGAAGATGCGTTTCAAAATGCGCTTCAAATATTTATATAATAATATTTATATAATCAAACATCTGAAAGCGTACGAATACATGCATATACGTTTATGGAAACCATGTTATAACCACATTGAACGTAAAATGTGGATTTGTGTTTTTTCCTCATGCATATTGGTAGTAATTCTTATAATCTCAAAAGTTAGATTATAAATTAATGTCTGTTGTTTGATTATAAAAAAATAAATAAAATATTAAATTCTAGTGCATGTTGTTTATCTACTATTTACATTAAATACTACAATTAGTAATGGTTGGATTATTGCTTGCTTAGCCTTTGGGAAAGAGATTGGAGCTTGCTGTAAAACATTTATTTGTATTTTACAGTATAGAATAAGTAAAACAAGAGGAACCTTTGGGGGTCTGAGCATATGGAATGATTCCGGAGAAGGAGATTCTCTTTCTCTTTGTATTGTCTAAAATGAAGGAAAAGCACCATGTGAATTATTTAATGAGGGAAAAAAAACGTAAAATAGAAAGAGAGCATGAGGGAAGAAATGGACCCGCCACATATACTGCATATAAAACCTTGCCAGGGTAGAGCTTTTGAAAAACTTGTGCAGCTTTTAGAGTTTTTTAGTTGGACAACTTTCTGGTCAGAGCTTATGCGAAGCTTTAGGTTGTCATTAACAGTTAGTTTAGTAGACATGAAGTCTTTTAGGTGGAAAAAAGCAGTTGTTAGTAGGGTTCGTTGAGAGACAACATAGCAGCCAACCAGACTTTCCCATTTCAATTCAAAGTGATGGGATAGATGTAACAAGGGAAGAGGATGATGGGACATGAAACTGAAAATGCACAGATGCCATGAAAACACAGAACATTCATGCTTTCAACACAAACAGCACATTATATACTCTGGATACTTGCCAGTTACATCCTGATCACAGAGGAACAGCATATGTTTAAAAGCATTGAAAAATATTTGTTTTTATAATAACAGTAAACTATCTATAAATTTAGGCTTAGACTGTATTTTACATTGAACATCATTGAATATTATTAAAAGACAGCAAGAGATGTTGATCTAGTACACTGTATCTGTAGTTACTGTACAGCTCTTTGTTTGGTCATACCAGCTCTCTGGCATTCCTGCACATGGCCAGGTCAGGATCCAGCTTCTCCAAGACAAAAACATTCTTTTCTTTCAGCTCATTCCTCAGAGTCTGGCCCTTTATCAGGTAGACGTGGGCCATGAAGGGGATATTCCACACACCACTGTTAACACAAGACAAAAGGTCAGCTCAGGACATGAACACGTCTTAAAACATACATGCAGGGATCGCTTAAATGCCCTGTATAATATTGATCATGAAAGAGAAAAATTCAAGGAAATTTTGCATGTTTTACTAACTACTTTAATTCACCTACATTTTTTTTTTGCTACAGATTAGCTCATGTAAGTTTAGACATTTAAAAATCTAGAATAAGCCATCTATTTTTGGTAAAAAGCTCAAGTCCTACTGGCTTTGATTTAGTCTAAATGAAATGATCCAGGCATAGATCAGAGCAGGAGAAGATACTCACACACGCTTTCCCTGCACAATATCAATGTAGTCCTCTGATCTTGCATAATAACCATCCAGGCTTAGGGCTCCCCAAAAATTGGACCACAGTTTTCCATGACGGGTGACAAGCGGCCCAATTATTTTTCTGACGGGAAAACGTGATAAAGGAAAAGTTCAATGACGTTAACATCTGTGAGCATCTCTGCTGACAGTCAAGTGTTCCAAAAAATGTGATAACACGAGAAAATGTACATTTAAATCTGTCATTATTTATTCCCCCTCATGTCCTTTCAAACCAGTATGGTTTTCTTTCTTCTGCAGAACACAAAAGAAGATATTGTCAAGAATGTTGGTATCCAAACAACACTGAACCCCATTGACTTTCATTGTATCGAAAAACGATTGGATAACGACTTGTAAAGTAAAAAGCATTGAACAAAAATGTGTCATTTCAATGATCAATATGAGCATATTTTCTTGCGTGAGGTTGTGAAGAGGGCATCGGCTCGTGAAACCGACTGAGCTTCTAAAGTCACACAGTTGGGCACTTCAACTCCATTCTGACCAATAAACGTTGCAAGCATACCGGATATCACTTGACTGAGGTAAACATGTCATTCACATTAGTGGAAATTATAGTGTTGGTCAACAATGTGAAAGCAAGAAAGTAAAATTCCACATGTCCACAGTTCCGAGTTACGATTTCACGCCACAACCCAGAGGTCACAAGAGAGATTTCCCAAGGCTTCTTTAAAGCTTCTTTAAATATCTGAGACGGGCTTCCTCCAGAGTCATGCAAAAGAGTGCTAAGCGCTGTCACATGCTAAATGCAGCACCGTTTAGCCCTGTTTATTGTAGGAGTTCATGCAATACGCCGCTGACTCTTTCCATGCACCATGGGAAAACAGGAAGCCACCCAGGCATATTTTTATACTGCGAGGGATGTGCGTTCAGTCCACAGTGAGATTTTTGAGGTTTTTTGAGGCGCTTGAGGGACAAACGGTTACTTTGGAAGATTCCAGAGGAATGAAATATATGGCATTACAGTAAAATCACCTGTTTTGCTCCATGAGGAGTTTGAGAGTTTGTCGATTGGTGAGCATTACATCTGCATCAATGCTGAAGTAGTAGTCACATAAAAGATCCTTTCTGCACAAATCCCTGTTGAAAAAAGAGTTTTTGTGTTTGTTAATAATAGAAGTAAATTTCTATGCTATGTACAATATAAAAATCAGCTGTTTTTTAATAACGCACAACGTATAGTGACTGATTTTAGGTGTTTTTTTAATAAAATGTATCAATTATTACCGGCAGAAAAAGTGGTGCCTATAAATATTTTTATTTTAAGTAGTAAGACGTAAGTGTAGTATTAAAGTATTACTTGTATTGTTTGTAATGTTGTATGGTTGTGTTATGCACTGTAAAAAAGCAATTTTACATACTTTCACTGTTATTTTTTTTACAGATTTTTCAAGTATAATGTAAAAAACATACAGTATATATGAAGAGTTTGTTTCCAAAATGAGATAACTCCGTTTTCTTTTCAAAAATCATGTCTTTATTGTGTTACTTTCGTTAGTTAGCTGTATTTTTTGTTATTATAGCTTAAATCAAAACAAACCAACTGCAGTTTTGATTGATATTATCTCGTTTTGGAAATAAATTCTTCCTATATATATATATATATATATATGTGTGGTTAAGGAATAACATTAAAAGCATTTCATTTTATGTGAACATTTTTTTACTTTACGGTATTTTACTGTCGCCCCAGGTTCAAGATTTTTTTTTACAGTGTGTTGTTGTATGGTGTTGTTATTGTGATGTATTGTGATTGTAATCGTGGCAGCTTGGAGTCGAAGACAAATTTACATGGTAATGGACAATAAAGTACACCTCCACCTCTACAAACCCAAAATAAAAATAAATAAGAATACTCAAATTTTAGACTGATATGAGACTATCTGAAAGCATCTAAAACAAAGCTGATAATGGAGTTTAGTGGAGTCAGTGTTTCATTTGGTCTCTCAGGCTAAAAGAGCTTCTACGCAGTAAAATATCTTCTGGTTGTCATTCTGAACAAATGTATTAATTTGTGCTTTAAAATATTCTTAAAAAGCTACACTCTGAAACACAGGTGTCTGAAAAAAACCCATCATTTAACATCTGTGTTGGCTCCTTAAACAAACATTTCTGGCCCTAACAATTAAGACAAACAACTTGAATGAGATCACCATGGCAGCAGCCACCAACTCCAAACACAGACATGAGGTAAGAAACCAGCAAGAGCACAGCTAACAGACAAGTCAACATAGGGTAAATGACTTCATACACATGCTAAAAACATTTTACATTTCCTGAAGTCAATGTGAATGGTATGTGCTCATGCAAAACCAACATATACCAATAGAGGTGGTTGCAAATGTGTTCTCAATGGGGTCACCGTATGAAAGCAGACTTACACAGTACAGTAAAAGCAGATCAGATTAGTTTTGGTCCTGGGCTAAGAATTAAGGCTGAAGTATAGTTCGCTTTTTACGCGTACGTGAGGGACAGCGTACAGTGCGCATGACGCACATTTTGTCATCAGAATAGTACGCGCGTACTGTACGCACACTGCCAGAGTTTTGTTACCTCGCGTTCCTTACTAAGTACGCACAGGTCGCGCATTCCATTTCTTGCAGTAATTAATTTTACTACCAGGTGGCAACCGTGTCCTGGGAGCATTGATTCGAGATAGTAGAAGAAAACCTGACCCCTGTAGGCCCGGAGAGGTATTGCAATATGTCCTAATGCGCATGTGTCAAAACCCGTGTGTACGAGCATTAGTCGAAAGCAATAAACTTTGCAAGGCTGTGCATTCGGCTGTACGCATACGCTCATGTTTTTGTTGTGTTTATAAGGAGCTGACATGTGGCAGAGGTTTGCTTTAATCTTGGATGACAAGTTAAGAGTCCGTTTTGCATTGTAATTTACTCAGTCATTCCATATTTTCGAAAGCCACTCTAACAATAAGGAGACACTTACATGCCCATGTTCCGTGATTCCCCTTGACTCAAGTTTTCTTCGGGTCCGACAACCTTAAAGCTGCGGAACACATCCTTGTTTTCCACCCAGAATTTCTGTATGTGCTTCTCATGGTAAACCTCCTGAAGAACACAAAACGAAGAAAAGGTTCATGAACAGCCTGAAATTCAAAAGGTCAAATGTTTATCATTGCTTTCTCGGCCAGACACTCACACTGTTATGAACAAAGACATCCAGTTTATCTTTGGGATAATCGAGTGTGAGGAGCCTCTGGAGGAACTCTGGCAGGAATGGAGTCGGCTGTTCAATATATACACCAACAGTCACTCGTGGAAACTCCTGTTTACATAAAGAGAAAAGTCGTCAAACGTTAATGGAGAGCACTTTATCATGCGATGAAGAAATTCACATGTTTTACTAGGTGGACCAAAACCCTAGATTATATATGTTGTATGCTTTAAATTTAAATATAATGTTTTACAAATAAACATGTTTAATCTCATTTAACATGGTGGAAAACAAACAAATAAATACATCAGTATTGGCAATAACCATGGTATTCAAAACTTGATTATAAATATAGTGTTATTGATATAATATTGTGAATAATTGAGCATTGTTTTAAAAATTTGATATGAGAGTCACAAACTCTCTCTTTGTCCTACACTGCCTCATATTTTGAGTTTGATTCATTGTCTAAAACAAGCAAAAACATAAAATAAACACAAATAAAGTGTATAGTTCTGATAAGCTTTTATTTATCTTTGACATATACACTTTAACAACTAAACTCCATATTTTCATCTTTTTCTTCATTTTTAAAATTAAATAATTTAAAGCATTGCTCACTGATAGGTAAACAAACAGTATATTGCAAACAACTTGTTGGCCATAGTTTACCCAGAGCTCTGCTGGAGGTCTTAGAGAAAGTCGAGGTTTCTTTCCCATGACATTGAGCTTAAGGATACATGGACCGGTCACTACTTTTGTGGTTCTTGACCAGTCTTCACAGCTCACTAGATGAAACGGGGCCTAACTGGCACCATGTAATTTTCCCGTTCCGACCCTGGCTCTGTGTTTCTGAAGGGAGTGTCCAAGAATCGAGCCAGAGGTCTGCAAATTGTTACTAACAGAGGACCAGGGACTAAACAGGAGACACAGAGGATTTTGAAGAGTCTAGACCGGGACAGTTTCCTTTAACTGGGCCCTTTTGACCTAAGCATAGACAGTGTGAGAATCTGAACTCTCGTCCATTCTTCAACAAACAACCCAAAACCACAAAGCAGATGAAGGTTGTATGACCCGGCCACTCCTTCACCCCGACTAACAATAAACTTGGCTGAACCTCGATCCATCAAAAAGTCAAGATGTCGTAATGAATTAGCTGCTGGCAAAAAAAAAAAACCCTGTCACATTTTAAGACATTGTTGACATCTTTAGGAAGACTCATTGTTGGGTCTTTTTCTAAGAAGAAATGTCTGAGAAGCAAGAGATAAGCAAAGTTATTGATTTGGGTTCCATTTAGCACAACACTGTGTTTTGTAATTAGAATAAAAATGTCAAAGTGAAGAGAAATTCTCCACCAGCCTCTTGAAAATGTTGCTGGGCTAAAAATAAATTCTGCTCTTTTCCATGTGGTAGGAATTGGTGGTCATTATTCCCAGTCATTATTTGATGGTGAAGAACTTAAACAAACCCCTGGCCCTTAGTTTTACATTTTGAAACGTAACTCATCACCCATCATTTTTGCTTTAAACATGAATTATGTGGATTCTCTTAGTATTAGTTTACGATTTACCAGCGTGACAAAAAGATTCACCCCATTTCTAAGGATCAGAATATCAGACACTTGGAGTGGGCTGTTTTGACATGGACCCCCCAGAACCCCCTTAGCAATGAACTTGCTAGTACCCAGGGTTGATTTTCTGGCAGCCTTAGCTGAATCCTGTCACAAATTTTCAGGACAACCACTATAAGTTACCCTGTGGATAAAACTCCATACTACACTACCCGCTAAAGACAGGTCTGGTTGACAGCAACACCCCAGTAAGTGAAACTGTCTAAAAACCAAAAGCCATTTCCTGCACCACAGCAGAGCACAACTTCCTCTTCCTCAAGTGGCTCCTCATGGGCATTTATACAGCTTTAATGAAAGCCTGGGGAGACGTAGGGCAAGATGCTTGCTATTGTTGGATAAAACATTCATGAGTCTCAAGCTTGACTTCTCCTGGATTATCACAAAGTGAAACCCGAAACAGAACAACCAGTTCTTACATATAGAGTCATCTATTATTAGTAGGTCTGGATGAGTTTTAGGATTCTGAGAGGGAAAAGAAATGATAAATCCCACTTTGGAGGTCACTGGATGACTTACTTTAAGCTGGGACAAATCCACCATGTCGTGGTCACAGATAGTACAGCCTCGCTCATAGTTCCACGCGTTGGGGATGTAGTTGGCCAAGTAATTCAAGTATATCTGGAATAAAAAGGAGAGTTAAACACAGTGTTCCTGTAGTTGAACTGGTACCACGTGGCACTGTAGGAACATCAAGGTCATGGGTTCAAGTCTCATGTCCTAATAGCTTGAATGCACTATAAACGTGAACTTAAGAAATGTACTTTTTGGTCAAAAAAGAGGTGGTTAAAGTGATTTATGTTTCAGCAAGGATGGGAAATGTCTATCCTTTCTCTGGGCCAGCCCATGGTAGTTTTGGTTGGAACGTTAAACCAAAAATGATTCCTGCTATCAAATTGTCATGAAATGCACTTCAACTGAACTGTTATTATTGGTGGACTGTGAATTTAGATTTATGGCAGAACACACATCAAACAATATATGACAGTGATTGTAAATTCTCGATGGAAATTTATAGGACAGCATCACATAGATGGAAACTTCACATCTGATGGTCGTTTCATATTGAAATGCTTGTCTGTGTTTAACTAAAATTTGAATGTTGAAACAAATTTTCTCAATAGCATAAACAGCTTAAGCCTAAACTTTACAGAAAGCCCTAAATATTTATCTTTAGTCGTTGTTGATTTGTGCGATAAAGGTGTCTATGCTTTCCAAAGCTCAACCCTCTGCTCAGCCCAAGGGACACAAATGCTATTTACATTGACAAATATTTGCTTTCTACAAGTAGCTACACAGAACCCACTTTAATAAGTTTCATATGTATATTTGTAACCCAACATGGCTGTGGTCAGAGGGAGGACAACAAGGCACATTGCTGGGGTGGGGGCCCACTAACGTCCTTATGTATGTTATAGTATGTAATAGGTTTGTTCCAGCCCTAAACTACACTCACCTAAAGGATTATTAGGAACACCTGTTCAATTTCTCATTAATGCAATTATCTAATCAACCAATCACATGGCAGTTGCTTCAATGCATTTAGGGGTGTGGTCCTGGTCAAGACAATCTCCTGAACTCCAAACTGAATGTCAGAATGGGAAAGAAAGGTGATTTAAGCAATTTTGAGCGTGGCATGGTTGTTGGTGCCAGACGGGCCGGTCTGAGTATTTCACAATCTGCTCAGTTACTGGGATTTTCACGCACAACCATTTCTAGGGTTTACAAAGAATGGTGTGAAAAGGGAAAAACATCCAGTATGCGGCAGTCCTGTGGGCGAAAATGCCTTGTTGATGCTAGAGGTCAGAGGAGAATGGGCCGACTGATTCAAGCTGATAGAAGAGCAACTTTGACTGAAATAACCACTCGTTACAACCGAGGTATGCAGCAAAGCATTTGTGAAGCCACAACACGCACAACCTTGAGGCAGATGGGCTACAACAGCAGAAGACCCCACCGGGTACCACTCATCTCCACTACAAATAGGAAAAAGAGGCTACAATTTGCACGAGCTCACCAAAATTGGACAGTTGAAGACTGGAAAAATGTTGCCTGGTCTGATGAGTCTCGATTTCTGTTGAGACATTCAAATGGTAGAGTCAGAATTTGGCGTAAACAGAATGAGAACATGGATCCATCATGCCTTGTTACCACTGTGCAGGCTGGTGGTGGTGGTGTAATGGTGTGGGGGATGTTTTCTTGGCACACTTTAGGCCCCTTAGTGCCAATTGGGCATCGTTTAAATGCCACGGCCTACCTGAGCATTGTTTCTGACCATGTCCATCCCTTTATGACCACCATGTACCCATCCTCTAATGGCTACTTCCAGCAGGATAATGCACCATGTCACAAAGCTCGAATCATTTCAAATTGGTTTCTTGAACATGACAATGAGTTCACTGTACTAGAATGGCCCCCACAGTCACCAGATCTCAACCCGATAGAACATCTTTGGGATGTGGTGGAACGGGAGCTTCGTGCCCTGGATGTGCATCCCACAAATCTCCATCAACTGCAAGATGCTATCCTATCAATATGGGCCAACATTTATAAAGAATGCTTTCAGCACCTTGTTGAATCAATGCCACGTAGAATTAAGGCAGTTCTGAAGGCGAAAGGGGGTCAAACACCGTATTAGTATGGTGTTCCTAATAATCCTTTAGGTGAGTGTATATTCATAGAAAAAGCTAATGTAGCAAGATAATATAATACGTGGAATCTGATAGACTGCCAACATTTATGAGTTTCATTTTTATATTTTTACTGTCCATTTTGTATATTGCTATATAAGTTTAACTCATGTATATTTCAGTTTTTAATTATTTTCAGTTAATAACATTAGTGCCTGAACTTAAATTTATGTCACTTTGTTGCTTTAAGTTTTGCAAATAATATTCAAGCCAAATTTTGTTTCAATTAACAGAAATGTTTTAATAGTTTTAACTTTGATAAACCTGCTTCTATCCAAAACAACCTCATATAGCAATTAGTGCAGTCCTGCAAACCAAATGACAAGAGTAAACCAGTGTTGTACAAAAAGTTAAAGGGTAAATGTAGAAAATGAGACATATTAATAGACTGAATGTATATATGATAATACATATATGACCGAAAATGATACTAAACCCTTTATTACAATGTAATAGCAGGACTCAATGAACTCAATTAAATGTATAAACCAAACACTCTAACAAACTGCCCATTGGCTATACTTAGCTGAGAAAACGTCTTGGTTACGGATGTAACCTCAGTACCCTGATGGAGGGAACGAGACGTTGTGTCGAGCCGACAGATGGGGTTCATCCTTGAGAACCTATCGCTTCCGACTTCTTTAGAAAAGGCCAATGAAATTGGCGAATGAAATTTGCATGCCGGACTCCGCCCCCGGATATCCGGGTATAAAAGGGAGACGGCGTGCTGCATTCATTCACCTTTGTTCTGAGGCGCCTGAGAACCTCTCACGACTGCTGCAGCGGGCAGCACGTGTTGTGGCAAGAAGGACACAACGTCTCGTTCCCTCCATCAGGGAACTGAGGTTACATCCGTAACCAAGACGTTCCCTTTCTGTCGGTCTCTCGATGTTGTGTCGAGCTGACAGATTGGGTTCCTATGGAAAATGCCACAATGCTGTGCCCTGTCACAATCTCTAGCGAAGCGACGGTAACTGGCCTGGGCGTGTCAGCCGTGAGCGCTACCGCGAAATTGTAACCTACCAGTGGGTAGGTAGGGGGTCACAGAGCTTTTCTTGAAAGGTGGGAAGGCCCCTGCCTTCGGCCCTCACAGGCGGCGGCCTTGTTTCTCTAACAGCGAGAAGCCGCCCGGTACCGTAAGGCCACTGGGTAAGCACTACTTCCTCAAATGGAGGATGCGCTACAGAGACCACTTCCTACCATAGGGAGGAGTTTAGTGGAGATACCAACATGGTCTCGCTGTTAGGGGAGAACTCATGAGAGGAATGTGCGGACTGAAGGAGTTAACCGCAAGGTGGAGGTCCACCTAGGGAAGGTCATGGGTTACCAAGGTGGGAACCAATCATGAGGATACATCAGACGGAACCGCCCTGCTGGGGGGTTACAACGTCCGGTAGCATTACACTGCGTTCCAAATTATTATGCAAATTGGATTTACGTGTCGTAAACATTTAATTTTATATTGTTCAATTAAACTTATGGATGGTATTGTGTCTCAGTGCTCTTTGGATCACTGAAATCAAACTCAGACACCTGTGATAAGTAGTTTGCCAGGTGAGCCCAATTAAAGGAAAACTACTTAAGAAGGACGTTCCACATTATTAAGCAGGCCACAGGTTTCAAGCAATATGGGAAAGAAAAAGGATCTGTCTGCTGCCGAAAAGCGTCAAATAGTGCAATGTCTTGGACAAGGTATGAAAACATTAGATATTTCACGAAAACTTAAGCGAGATCATCGTACTGTGAAGAGATTTGTGGCTGATTCAGAGCACAGAAGGGTTCGTGCAGATAAAGGAAGAATGAGGAAGGTTTCTTCCAGACAAATTCATCGGATTAAGAGAGCAGCTGCAAAAATGCCATTGCAAAGCAGCAAACAGGTATTTGAAGCTGCTGGTGCCTCGGGAGTCCCGAAAACCTCAAGGTGTAGGATCCTCCAGATGCTTGCAGTTGTGCATAAACCTACTATTCGGCCACCCCTAACCAATGCTCACAAGCAGAAACGGTTGCAGTGGGCCCACACATACATGAACACTAATTTTCAAACAGTCTTGTTTACTGATGAGTGCCGTGCAACCCTGGATGGTCCAGATGGATGGAGTAGTGGATGGTTGGTGGATGGCCACCATGTCCCAACAACGCTGCGACGTCAGCAAGGAGGTGGCGGAGTCATGTTTTGGGCTGGAATCATTGGGAGACAGCTGGTGGGCCCCTTTAGGGTCCCTGAAGGTGTGAAAATGAACTCTGCAAGGTATGTAGAGTTTCTGACTGAGCACTTTCTTCCATGGTACAAAAAGAAGAACCATGCCTTCCGTAGCAAAATCATCTTCATGCATGACAATGCACCATCTCATGCTGCAAAGAATACCTCTGTGTCATTGGCTGCTATGGGCATAAAAGGAGAGAAACTCATGGTGTGGCCACCATCCTCCCCTGACCTCAACCTTATTGAGAACCTTTGGAGCATCCTCAAGCGAAAGATCTATGATGGTGGGAGGCAGTTAGCATCAAAACAGCAGCTCTGGGAGGCTATTCTGACATCCTGCAAAGAAATTCAATCAGAAACTATCCAAAAACTCACAAGTTCAATGGATGCAAGAATTGTGAAGGTGATATCAAAGAAGGGGTCCTATGTTAACATGTAACTTGCCCTGTTAGGATGTTTTTGATTGAAATAGCTTTTGATTTCAGTAAATATGACCTCCTAATGCTGCAAATTCAACAAATGACCATTTTCAGTTTTTTACAACCTATGAAATGTTTTCAAACTCTGTTGTGCATAATAATTTGGAACAGTGCATTTTGAGTTTTTCATTTTTTAAATAAATACTGTTGTCAGTGGGAGGTTTGTTCAATAAAATTCCAAATGTACCCTAACTGTTGATTACTTGAAAATTATACTGACTGTCATTTGCATCGACAAATTAGGAAAACCAGAGAAAGATATCATTTGCATAATAATTTGGAACCCAGTGTAGGTCCAGTTAGAGTTATGTTGTGGATAACTCAGTTGGTACCCGGCCTAAGGGGCAGGGCTACTCTGCCCAGCCCGCCCGCAGGAGGTGCTTGCTTAGTGATGGATGGAGTGCTTGTTCTTCACCCAGTGGGGAAAGAAAGGAGGCTAAATTAGTACGCTGACCCACCTAGAAGAAGGGGGGAAGGTACTGTCATAGGCGTACACCATACCGGCCGCCGGTCTTACCTGATGCCCTGCAAGACTCGAGCTGATACAGGTTTTACATGGAGGCTGTAGGACCTCGCGAAGGTGTTGGGTGTAGCCCAACCTGCAGCTCTGCAGATGTCTGCCAGAGAGGCGCCTCGAGCCAGTGCCCACGAGGAGGCTATACTCTGTGTGGAGTGAGCTCTCACTGCCAGTGGGCACGGGCGATCTTAGGACAGGTATGCCGTAGTGACGGTGTCCATGATCCAGTGCGCCAATCTCTGTTTGAGACAGCCCTCCCCTTCTGCTGATCTCCAAAACAGACAAAGAGCTGCTCAGAGCTCCTGCGGCCCTGCGTGTGGTCCAAATAGAGGCGCAATGCGCGTACTGGACACAACACGAATGGGGTTGGGTCTTCCTCCCCGGTGGGGAGCGCCTGTAAGTTCACCACCTGGTGTCTAGGGGGAGTGGTGGGAACTTTGGGCACGTAGCCGGGCCGGGGTCTCAGGATAGTGTGAGAATCATCGGGCCCGAGTTCTAGGCAATCTGTGGACACGGAGAATGCTTGTAGGTCCGCTACCCTCTTGAGTGCCATCCGGAGAGCCGTCTTCATCGTGAGGTGAGAAAGAGCGGCATCTCCGAGGGGCTCCAGGTCGCAAGAGGGTACGGAGCACGGGTGAGGCAGTAGCCTTCCCGCGCCCCTTAGGAACCAAATGATCAGGTTGTGCTGTCCTAGAGACTTACCAGCAACTGGGTCGTGATGAGCAGCAATGGCGGCTACATACACATTCAGTGTGGAAGGGGAGAGATTACTCTCGAGTCTCTGGAAGGACAGCACGTTCCCGATCGAGCAACTCCGCGGGTCTTCTCTTCGAGAAGAGCACCAGGATGAGAAGAGGCACCACTTGTAGGTGTATAGTCACCTCGTGGCCAGGGCCCTAGCTCAGGATCTCCTCGTCCCGTCCAGGGGCCAGACATGGAGGTTCCAGAGGTCTGGCCTGGGGTGCCATAACATGCCCTTCCCCTGGGAAAGCAGGTCCTTCGACAGGTGAATCGGCCAGGGGGGAGCTGTCGTCAAGAGCATTAGCTCCGAGAACCAAGTCCGGTTGGGCCAGTATGGCGCAACTAGTACACTTAATGCTCCTCTTCCCTGACCTTGCACAGGGTCTGTGCAATGAGGCTCACTGGGGGGAAGGCGTACTTCCGCTTGTCCCACGGCCAGTTGTGCGCTAGAGCATCCGTGCCGAGGGGGGCCTCGGACGGGAAGTACCCTAGCGGGCAATGGGTGGTGTCCGGGAGGCGAAGAGGTATACCTGAGCCCGCTCGAACTGTACCCAATGAGCTGGACTGCGCGGGGGTGGAGTCGCCACTCTCCGCAAGGAGTCAACTGATGAGAGAGCGCATTGGCTGTCTGGTTCAGGTCGCCTGGGATATGTGTGGCTCGCAGGGATCTGATCACCTGCGGACTCCACAGGAGGAGGCGTCGGGCGAGTTGTGCTAGCTGCCGTGAGCGAACGCCACCCTGGCGGTTGATATACGCTACGGCAGTTGTGCTGTCCGACCGGACCAGCACGTGCTTATCCTGCACGAGAGGTTGTAGCTTCAGTGCAGGTAGCACATCCAACAACTCTAGGCAATTGATATGCCCGCGCAGGCGGGGGCCCGTCCATCGCCACGACACCACGTGCCCGTTGCACACGGCACCCTAACCCTGCAGGGAGGCGCCTGTCGTCACTACGACGCGCCTCGTGATCTGCCCGAGAGGGACCCCCGTCCATAGAAAGGTCATTGAAGACCAAGGGGTTAGGGTGCGTCGGCAGAGAGGTGTAATCACCATCCGCCTGCTGCCGGTGTGCCACGCTCTCCAGGGAACTCGACTCTGTAGCCAGTGTTGGAGCGGTCTCATGTGCATCAACTCGAGGGGTATCACCCCCGCCGAGGATGCCATCCCAGGAGCCTCTGAAATTGTTTCAGGGGGACCGCTGACTGCTTGAAATGTTCCAGGCATTTCAACACTGACTGAGCGCACTCTGTAGTCAGTTGCGCTGTAATGGAGACAGAGTTGAGTTCCATACCAAGAAAGAGGATGCTCTGCACAGGGGAGAGCTTGCTCTTTTCCCGGTTGACCTGTAGTCCCAATCGATCTAGGTGCCGGAGCACTAGGTCCCTGTGTGTACATAACAGATCTCGCGAGTGTGTCAAGATGAGCCAGTCGTTGAGATAGTTTAGTACCCGCACACCTCTCTCCCTGAGGGGAGTGAGGGCGGCTTCCACGATCTTCGTGAAGACTCGTGGGGACAGGGACAGACCTAAAGGGAGGACTCTGTACTGATATGCCCGACCCTCGAAAGTGAACCGTAGGAACGGGCGATGATGAGGGAGAATCGAGACATGAAAGTAAGCATCCTTCAGATCGATTGCCATGAACCAATCTTGACATCTGATAGATGTCAGGATGCGCTTCTGCGTGAGCATCCTGAACGGCAGCTTGTGTAGGTGCCTGTTCAGGGTACGCAGATCTAGCAGCCCCCCCCCTTTTTGGGGACGATGAAGTACGGGCTGTAAAACCCGTTGAACATCTCGGCTAGAGGGATGAGCATGATCGCTTCCTCTCCAGAGGGGTGGCAACCTCGGCTCGAAGCACGGGAGCATCCTTGCCTCTGACTGAGGTTTGAGAGGATGCCCTCAATCTTGGGCGGGCGTCTGGGGAGTTGGATCGCGTAGCCGAGACGGATCGTATCCCGTAGTCACCGTGACGGTTTGGGAAGCTCTTGTCAGGCTCCCAGGGACCGAGACAGGGAGGCTAGGGGTACGTTCTGCTTCATCGACCTCCCGGGGGGTGGTTCGATGGCTGGCAGTGCGGATCCCTCGCCGTGGGGGGACCCCCGTTTTACCTGCCTGGCGATGATGTAGCACAACGCACCATCGATTGAGAGTGCTTAGGCTGCTGATTATCCTCGACATTGGGTCTCACCGTGACGCAATGTCGAGTTGCCGAACACCGTCGTGTAGAGGGTGAGAGCGGCTGTGATAAACACCAAGAGACAGAGAAAACTCTTAGAAGTGGGTTGTTGGGACGGGGCAGGAACCGTCCCGGATCAACCAACCAGCGATGGAATGGCTGGGGTCGGGCCCGAAGGTATTCTCGATCTCCCTGGGGTCTTCCCATGTGGGCCACTTCAGCTTCCGCTGCGGCTGCTGACGGGGTGGTGGTCTCCTCTTCGATGTCTTCTTCCGGGGGGCCGCCTGAGTGGGGGGCACCGGAGCCGGAGGGCGTTGAAGAGGACCAGGGCTGCTGGGAAGCAGACGATGCACGGGATCTTGACGGCCAGAGGGCGGCCGAGTCGCGGTGGGGGAGGATATGCTTGATATCCTCTGTCTGCTCCTTTACTGTCGAGAACTGCGGCTCGACAGTATCACCAAACAGCCCCCGCGGACTTTCTCGGCATTACTCATCTGTGCAAGGTTCAGCCAGAAGTGTCTCTCCTGGAACACAAGTGTGGACATCGCCCGACCAAGGGCTCGCGCCGTCACCGACCTCGCTCTACGGGCGACCAAGGTGACAGCATAAGTGCTGCATTAGCGCTGGGTCGGTCTTACCCTCGTGGAGCTCTCTCAACGCCTTGGCCTGATGGACCTGCAGGATGGCCATAGCGTGGAGAGAGGGGACAGCTTGGCCCGCAGCAGAGTAAGCTCTTGACACCTAAGATGCCGAAAAAACCTGCATGCTTTGGACGGGAGTCTAGGTCGAGCCCCTGGGGGACATCGACGTATCCTCTAGCTGCCCCACCATCGAGGGAAGAAAGGGCGATGGAACTAGTTGACGTGCACGTGCCGAAAGGGGGCGTTCCAGGTCGTACTAAGTTCCGCAAAAACACGGCACTGGGGGCGAGTGCGGCTTGGAGTCGCTTTCAAACCCGAGGTACCATGTATCCAGCCGCGAGCGTTGGGAGAGGCAGTGCGGTGCACTGCAACTCAATGCCGGCGGCCCGGTAAAGCATGGCTGACATTTCGACGTACGCTTCTTCCTGGGCTCAACCCCCCGAGGGAGGGAGCTCCGAGGAATCGTCGGCGTCAGATGCCAGTAAGTCACCCTCCGATGCTGCAACGGACATCTCATCATCACGCACCGTTTCCGAATACGTGGTTGAGGAACAAGACGGTGGGACCGTCTCATGGGGAACGGTCAGATGAGCGAGACGAGGTGCGAACGGTCCGCGAGCCGGTGGCTGACGGATTAGCGCTCACAGTTATCCTCATATCACCCTCGCTGCTCACCGTAGCGGACGGCAGGGCCGTAGCCACTGCTGTCACGGAACGGGAAGCAGACGAGGTGGGAACACAGCCACCCGTGACACAACGTCTGAATCGTCAACCGCCCTCAGTGCGGGAAGGACGTATCCACAAGGGCTGCCCCAGCGTATTGGAAGCAGACCTCGTGTCCGTCCCCGTCCTCGATGAGTGTGTTACACCCACGAGAACAGCGGGACATGCCACGCTGGAGAAATTTGCTCTTTTAGAGAAAAAAACTCAAACACTTCTGGAACTGCCGAGACGCCCAGGGGAAGTCGCTGCAGGAAGGGACAGTCCGCTGCACCACGTCGTAAGATTCCAGCAGTAATCCGGCGTAGAGTTTGAAGTCTCGAAGTCGATCAGTGTGAAGGCTCCGAAGAAAAAACGGTGAATGAATGCAGCACGCCGTCTCCCTTTTATACCCAGATATCCGGGGGCGGAATCCGGCATGCAAATTTCTCGCCAATTTGATTGGCCTTTTCTAAAGAAGTCGGAAGCGATAGGTTCTCAAGGACGAACCCCATCTGTCGGCTCGACACAACGTCGAGAGACCGGCAGAAAGGGAACCAGCTTTGAGTTTCTTCTGTAAAAGAAGCCTTTACCCTTACTTCAATTGCACACAAGTTGTTGGATGCAGATTCTGGCAGAAGAGCCTTGCACACTCTTGACATGCTGCTTTCAATTACAGGAAGTTAGAAAGTATAACTAAGGAGGGGATCTTCAATTCAAACCAGCCTCAACCACAAATGGTATCCAGATGCAGTCTGACTAACACGTTCTGTGTTCAGCAATTTGAGATAGTGGTAGGTAATTTGAGATCTAATGTGGCAACAATGCTGACAAATCTTGAACACTCAGGTCTTGACCTCTGGCACTCTGATGTCAATTGGTTAAACACAGCAGACAGAAATAATGAGGTGTCCGGTCTTTATAAACCGAAAGCCACTAGCTTCTACCCATCAGCTACTATATCCTCAAGCCTTGTTATTTTTATTGGTCCTTGTATTAGTGTTTATGAGAACATCTGTATTCCCCAGGGTCTGATACAGATCTCACAGAAGATTTCCAGGGACTGCCACGGGGCTGTCTGGACCATAAAGCATGAGGGTGAGCTCTGGATGAATGATTATTCATTAGAAACAGCACAGATGGTTAAGAACCAGGAGAAGATGACTCAACACAGTGTCTGGGTTTGTTTAATGTTTCAGAGAAGGGTAGCAGGAAAATCTCATCTCACTCTGTGGTTGAGATTATGCTATCATCCAGACATGCAGTGAATGTTCAACTGTCATACTCAACAGCTGGACAGTGAGAATAGGGGAGTGATGCTCATATTGTTGCCAGAGAACTGTCTAGTAATCACTGACACCTATTCTGAAGACTTGCAGGATTTGCTGGATATCAGTGTCTTAAAGACTCTGTGAAATGTCTTGATGAGTGCAGTTTGTTTTACTGTGTTGACTCATTTTGTCATTTTTTAAAGAGCCAAGGAGCGTTATGTTATTTGCTAGTAATGTAGCATTTAGTACAATATGTGTGTATAATAAGTGGTGGTGAATGTGGGGTTATTGAAAGCAAAAAATGAATACATCTGCGAATGTAATATGTTGTTTTTCTGTTACAGGCTATTCATTTTGACACTAACAAAAATGGCAAATTTTATGAGTATACTGACATATGAACAGGCTCAAGGCTAATAGACTAAACTTGTACAGACTTAAAGGTCCAGTGTATGAAATTTAGTGGCATCTAGCGGTGAGGTTTCGAATTGCAACCAATGGCTCGCTCCACCGCTCGCCCCTCCCTTTCGAAGCACTACGGTGGCTGACACAGGACAAAGATTGCTTCTTTGCCGAAGGAGATAACGTTTTTACGAAACAGGCTCTGTAGAGCAGTTTGTACGTTTAGGTGGATTCCATGCAAGGGGATCCACAGTGTATGTAGATAGAAATAGCTCATTCTAAAGTAATAGAAATATAACACATTATTATGTAAGGTCTACTGTATATACACCTCTGAACACAAAGCTATGTATATTATATTGGATTTCTGTCAATAGATCCTCTTAAAAATTACACATTGTACCTTTAAAGCCACTTAATTAACCTTTAAAGTTTAACAAAGAAATTCCATTACCTGATCATGTTTGTGTCTGAAGAAATAAATTCATTTACCTTGGAGTTCATATTTCCATGTATTACGGTCGGCAGGCTGTTGTAGACTGTGTTCCTCACTCGCACTCGCTCCGTCCCAAACTTCAGAAGGACTTCATCTAAATGCAAAATAATGAAAAATGTGTCACATTTCAAGTGGTTGTAACACAATTGTGCAGTTGTTAGGCTGTTTTGGACAATTGTTAGGTGGTTGCTTACTGGCCTAAAAAGAGACCACCCTCAAGTTATAGTTATATTGCTGGATATGACTTGGGTATCCCCTTCCATGCAAGTCTACGGTTTTGTACTTTTAATCACCTGCTAGTCTGCTTCCTTAGACAAATACACAGCACTTTTCCTAAACAAACAGCATAATTATAATTTAGGCTTCTAACACAAACAACACTGGAAACATTACATGCCAAAATGTAATACTTAAGAGTTAAATGCCTATCCAATAAGAATAGTAATGACACTAATATACTTGAAGAACTAATCGGTCATATAGACGCATTTTAAAATGCATGGTTCACAGAATGAAAACTGTGTGTCCTACCAAAGTTGACCATTTCAGACACCATCTTCAACGAACTCACCCACTGCTCCATTTAAGTTTTGGAAAATCTCACACTTGTGGTCCAAAGTCAAATTAAGCCTTTCCTAAAATAAAGAAGAGAGCATGTTATAGTTGTGTAAAAATTAGGGCTGTCAACGTTAACGCGTTAACGCATGCGATTATTTTTTTCAAATTAACGTGTGAGAAAATATTTATCGCAATTAACGCAGCATCCGTTTGTTTTGACATCCTTTGTCTAGCGTTACATTATGTAATCACGCTCTTATTCGTGTACAGGCTTTTAAACCACTTAAGCGCGATTTGAAACAGTTGCTTTGACGCGTTCAATGAAGATAGACAGCTTCTAAACTGTGGGACGCGGCAAAACGCAACGAGAGGTCCAGTCTGGTGTGTACAGTAACGGCTGCGTCGGTGAATCTCTGTCAGACAGCGCATCCGTGTTAAGTTCTCTTTCGTGCTTGAATGGATAAAACCACACAACATTATGTCAGAAAGCCCGTTTTGTCTAGCATTTTCTTAAGCACAGACTTCAAGGTGTAAAATAAAATCTTAAATGAATGCAAAGAGTTGTGAAAATGGGAGTGCGGTGACGGTCAGATCTGCGTACTAAGACAGCTCTTAAAGGGGCCACGTTCTTAAACGTGCTGCTGTGACTCCTGTCACTAATGTTAATCAAAGAACAAAATAAAAGAAGAAATCAATGTGATTTTATAGCTTTAATGAGAATTCTTCTGCATTTAATTTATAATTTAGCATTAAAGACTGTAAAGTGTCCTTCAATTTCCTACATGAGCTCTCAATTATACTGTTGAATGGCTATAATTAATGTTAAAATAATCAATTTAATAGAGACATCAGTTGCAATACTAATATCAAAATGTTAGCTTTCATAAAATGATGCTGTTAAATAAATATGTTGTTTCTACATCAATTTGAAGATTAAATGTGAAATTATTAAAATGTAAAAGTAATAAATAAATAAAATTGTTGTGTGCGATTAATCGTGATTAATCACAGAAAAAATGTGTGATTAATCCGATTATTTTTTTTAATCGATTGACAGCACTAGTAAAAATGTAACCATATGATCTCTGAGCAAGATTTGGTTGTATATTTGTCAGCAGTTTTCTAGCATTTGAGCGCTGTGATGCATTTTGAAGCAGTTTATGAAGACATGGTCAAGTTATGAGCAAGTTTATATGTTCTCAGAGAGTGGCAGACTTTGTTCACTAACCCTTTGAAGTGGGTCCACATAAATCTTTGAGTAGAATAGCTGATCGTCATCGTTGTCGTGAAGGTTCCACTGGTTCACAATCTTGTGTATGTATGGAGCATAGCCAATAAAGCCTGTGAAAAAACATCACAACTGGGTTTTATGATCCATTTATTGTAAAAGTAAGCTTAGGATGTAAATAGGTGTGTGAAGGGTTGACATTATTGGATGCCTAGATATGAAGGTTCTCATTCCAAATTTCTCGATAATAAAAGTTTCAATCTCTGTCCCAATTACAGTGTGATTCCTCAAACCCTCAAAATACTGGGAAATCGGGCAGAAACCAAGAAGTTGAGTAACCTCAGACAGGAAAGACATTCTGCATTTACCCTAGAAATAGTATACAGTAGGGCCTCAGCTATGTGTTAGGGATTCTATAGTAACCCGGGAGCATATTTATCATCTTTTCCCTGACCAGACTTAGAAATTGTAGGGTTTGGCTTTCACATTTTTTTTTCACAAATGTTTTTTTTTCAGCCTATGTTCAATTTTCACCCTATGTCACCCTTTTTTACTCTTCAGAAGCATTCATACCCTCATGCAAAAACCAGGCATTTTAGACAAATACTACTGATGCTTTCAATGGCTGTAGTTGGAATTGCATAATTCTTATAAGGAAATGTAGACACTGAGGTTTTTCAATGAAGTTCCACCAAAAGCCAAAAAAGATAAACCATACAAAAACCATTCACGTGTCAATTAATTTAGTAAATTCATTTATCATCTTAATGTAAACGAAGTTGACTCAGATGTGGTGGCATGAATTTTGTTTTATTACACTGCAGTAAAGTAAAACCCTTGACATAATGCCCAGGTTCTGGCTGAATCCAGATGTAAGGGATTATGACATGTGGTTTTAATCTAGAATGCAGAAGGTATTTTCCCATTGAATGAAACACTGCTACCAACAACGATGTTGAATTTGGGCAACAAGGGATGATCTAAACGAGACAAGCTGTGTTACATGTGTAAACACCTGGATGAATTCACTACGAATGTATTAAACGTGCAGACAGCAAGCAAACTGCATAGCTTTTTTCATTCAACTAAATGAATAACAAGATGAATCAGGTAATGTTGCGAAAATGCCCACAAACTTTGGTCTGAATGCAAATCCCCATCCTAAATTTCGGTCATGAGTACCAGGTTGGGGATGATGCAACAGATTATAATATAAAGCTGAGGCCCAAATTCAGCCTTTTTAAAATGATCAAACTGGACTTCTAGGGGTTAGCAAATAAGACTGATGTGAAATACAGTGCTCCAAATCTCCCACGTCTTTCTGGTTTCCACAAGCTGGTGGATATGACATTCCTCATCTAACTGAAACAAAACAGTGGACACCGCAATCTACTGGGCAGCCTAAAGGACAAAACCCAACCATCAATTTGGATTGTGAACAGTATCGGATAGGAAATCCAAAACAAATAAACTTGTCCTGTTAATCACACAGACTCAACGCCCTGACATGACAATACACCAGACAAGTGACCACCACATTCAAAGCAGTAATTCACCAGATTAAAATAGCCTGTATCAAGACTACGGTGTTAAGACGAGCAATGACCACAGGGTTTCTGTATAAAGAAGGCGGATGTGACTGTTCTTCAACCGAGAGTTTGGCAAGACGGACGGACACACACATACTCTCACATGAATGCTCCATTCACCTGGGCTTTTGCATGAAAAGAGCACTATTCCAAAGGAAATTCCACAGGGTGACTGACCGCTGCTTGACGGTTTACAAAGAAAACATTTTCTCTATCTTAGAATGCAGATAATAAAATTGTACTGTTTTTCTATGCTCTCTATAATCCGCTTGAATTGTTCTAACCCCTACTAGACCAAACAAACCCACAGAAGAAGCATTCAAGGAAAGATGAGTTTGGATGATATGGCTCAAATGAGTGTCGGCCGTGACCTTGTGTGCAGAAAGTATGCCAGTCATTGTTGGCTTAAAGTCTTCAAGATGGCCTCTCAAATGAATAATGAAAAAATGAATAAATGAAACATTGATAAACTAAACAATAATGAAAATAAGAATAATTTGGACGAATATGCAGATGCAAACTTTTGCATTCACATAGCCTACTCATGCTGTGTTCATTACAACTCAGATTTATCCCACCTCTTACTAGGAACTAACACCTGGAATGGTGCTTGAAGTAGGAGATGTGAACTCATCTTCCTGAGGTCAGGGTTCATTGATATGAGGTATTTGACATCATGTCCAGGATGCTACGATTATCACGGAGCTATTTCCACATAAATCCACAGCACAAAATGCTGAAACAATGTATTTTCGGAAAGTTTAATGACTAAATTCAAACAATAAATACTGTTTTAGCACATTTTAATGTAGCTTCACCGTGTTTGTCTGGAATGCATTGAGGTGGGAAGTGGGACATTCAAACGTGGCTATTCCCAACGCAGACTTTGTCTCGAACGCTGCACGTCTTTATACCTCATTGTTGCTTTGTTTTCAATCATTTTAAATAAACATTTGGAAAGTACAAAATGCATATGTGACTAAAAGCACATCCAAACATGGCATTTCCCATTATATCCCACTTAGTATGCATGCCATTTACACACCTCCAGAGTTAAGAAAGCGTTTCCCACTGCGGACAGAAGGGTACTTCTCAGCCAGACGTGAATCTGGCCAGATAACACCCTCGGCAGCGAGCACCACCTTGTGATTCGACTGTTGGAACTTTTTAAGAATCTCTTGAGGTCCTCCAGCGAAGATGAGGTCATAACTGAGGGGAAAAGAAAAATAAATGCTGTTATCCTGTTCACTATAGCTATCAATTCATTATCTGATCAGCAGTTAGTCATATTTTCACCTTTAAGAAGTTCTAAAACAGTTATACAAACAATATTTGCTAATATGCCTCTAGTTTATTTAATCAGCTGTGTCTGTTTTCACTGAACCTCTGGAATGGAGTGAAGGGCACTTCACTGACGTTTAGGTTTTGCATTACAGACACCATTAATATGCCTGGTAATGGTAATGGTACTAACTATAAATGTCATATAGGAAATGAACTGTGGGGGAAGATTCAAGGTTTCATCTGGGGAACACCTGTGCACACAAATCGCTTTCCTTTTCCCTACATGACACAAATTCATCTCTGGAATATGTGACGCAGCCTCAATGTGGCAAAACGGTCTCGACCGTACCTGTGAATGAAATATTACTTACAAAAATACTGTATTTCAAAATAAATTTTAGCTGCATGGGAGTTACCTTGATGTTTAGGTTAGACATAAGGCAAGCTATTCACTGACGTACGGCCCTGAATGTTGTTATTCTAAACTCTGAGTGGTTTAGGTGACCTAGAAATATCTCTAATTCCAGATATGGCTGTGTATAAATTGCTGCTTTAGAGTTCAGAGAGTTCTGTAATGTGGGCTTAAATTGATTTGAGGCGTTTTATATGAAGGGGTTTTATATAAATTACCCCCTCATAAACAAAACTGCATAGCATGCGGCAGGTAAGCATGAAGTTAACTTCAAACGCCGGATCTTTTCTGCTCTGTGATCATAATATGGCTTTTCAATAGAACACACCCAGACCTGCACGGCAAAGATTGCCACACTTTCATTATAAAATGACATGCCGTCATTTCCCATGAATGATGAGATTAAATTACAGGCCATTTATTGTGGCTGATTACCATAAATCGAGCGAAACGCCACTATTTCGGCAAGACTGTTGGTTTTATAGGTAGGCCTACAAAATTGTTGAAAGGATGCCCATTCATGTTCCCCCTCACACAAAGTCTTGCTGGGTTCCATTAAATTGTCAGTGGTGCAAGATTTCTCCCACTGAGGAAGTTAAGACACTAACGTCATATTTGTTAAAGTCAACTGAAAAGTTTGACCAGTTTGTACAGGTTACTAAAAAGCATTTTGTTTCAAATTCAACTTTATTCATAAGACAGCCAGTCCCCGCATAGATAAATGGTATAAGATGGTTTACACTAACAAGCAAAGCATCTTATTTAATCTGTTTCTAACCAACACAGTCTCAAAGGAATTCGTGACATTGTCACATACTGTAATCTAATAATTTGTGTTCATCAACATGAATTTCCCTCTTTATTTTTGTCACTCAGCACAACCTGTGTAAGTATATATCAACGCAATCTGATGGGAATTCATACCTATTTTACAAGGTGGCTCATTAGTGTGAATTCCTATTTCCTACGATCTCATTCGTATGATTTGTTATGATTTGACTTTTCGGTAACACTTTACTATAGGGCAGTCGTGGCCTAATGGTTAGGTACTCGCGACCAGAAGGTTGCCGGTTCGATTCACAGGGCCGGCGGGTAACGACTGAGGTGCCCTTGAGCAAGGCATCTTACCCCTACTTGCTCCCCGGGCGCTGCAGTGATAGCTACCCACTGCTCCGGGTGTACGTGTGTTCACCACTTGCTGTGAGTGTGTTCACTACTCTCTGGATGGGTTAAATGCAGAGGTCACATTTTGGGTATGGGTCACCATACTTGACAAATACTTCACTTCACTTCACTTCACTTCACTTCACTTCACTTCACTATAGGGACCAATTCTCACTATTAGCTAGTTGCTTATTAGCATGCCTATAGACCCCTTTCTCACCGACATCACGCTTACGTCACGGCTCTAGCTGGAGGCAAAACAAAGGGAAAACTGGAATCCTTTCAGTTCGTCCCTGGATCCATTGAGTGAGCGCATACAGGTCGGCCAGGTTCATGGCGTTAAAGTTAACTTTTTCAAAAACAATCGTGGTCCTAGACAGTGAGTGGCCTTAAATGTTAAAACTTAATACGATTTGTTCTACTCATTGTCAAAAGCAAGCAAACAAAACGTGCTACCTAGCATTAGAAATGCGGTCAGTGGGATCTTTCTGCATCCAGCTAAGCTTCGCCCACAAACGCGTCACAATGTTTTCTAACAATAAAGGCATCTATTATTAGCATATTGGCTGTTTAGTAGTACTTAAAAAGCACATAATTCAACATGACCACTTCCCTAATCCTACCCAATACCTAAACCTAACAACTACCTTACTAACTATTAATAAGCAACAAATTAGGAGTTTACTGAGGCAAAAGTCGTAGTAAATGGTTCATTAATTCAAAATTGGACCTTAAAATAAAGTGTGACCGACTTTTACCCTGTGACGTTAGGTTTAGGGGCGGGGTTAGGGTAGCCATTTATCGTTGCTTTGCTACCTCGTGAAACTCATGTTTTTAGCTAAATTAGCCTTTGAGGCTGTGATTTTAGGGTTTGGGGTGAGGTATTTCTTTTGATATGACTACTTTTGATTTCAGGTCATAAATATATAAATGTACATACACACATGCGGTGTATTGAAAGTCGTGCTGACTGACACGAAAAAGGGTCGTACTGACTGACACGAAAAAGGAGGGAAATTCGTGTCCACGAACACAAATCAATAGATTCCAAATTTCGTGCCAATGCCACGAACTGCCTTGACACTGAGTTTTTTAACAGGCAACCATCCGAAAAACTAGCTGAAGTGCATTGATCATTTGCTCATTCAATACATAAACCCTAGATTCCGAGCCTACCTGTCCACAGAAAGAACCACCAGGTCCTCTTGATCAGCCAAAGACTCCATGGCCTCCTTCAGCAACCGAACCTTCTGACCACCACCAATGGAACGACCAACATCTCCTCCCTTCCAAGTCTCCCCCATTCCCAGCACCTGTGTTAGAATTTAGCACTGTTAGCTGACAATATCTTGAGTCTAATAAAACACATCAGATCTTATGTGTTCTCAGTGAGTCGATACAGTACAGTACATACTAAAATTAAGAATCTGCAACCTGGCATTGTGAGATGTGTGAAGTTACCAGGCTAAGTCCCAAAAGGATTTATTTGGCAATAATGGACAAGTAAACAAGATGGATAGTAAACATAACATTTTGACAGACTTTTAATTTATTGCATTATTTACAAACAAACAAACATGTGATACATAAAATATGTATAGAAATTCAGTAAATTGTACAATTTCGCAATTGACCATTCAGTTAAAATATAAAATAGAATGATGAAGAAAATCTGACCTTCACAGTGTAGTTGAAGTAGTTTGCTGACAGCATAAATCGCAGGTAGCCATCTGTCTCTTCTGTGGCAACAGTAAGTACAAGCAGTTTATCTGTAGAAAGAAGAATATAGAGTAAACAAATATCATTATAAAAGAGGAAGTCAAGCATGACATAATCACAAAGTAAAGAAACATGACAGTTTCGTGACTGTTTACTCAAATAGGCTTTTTTAATGTAAACCATTTGCAATCTTCAGCTTCCAAAACCATGCCGTTCGCAAAAGAGCCTCTTCACCAAAGTATATATGTTGTTTTTTGCCTAGCGTATGAAGTACTGGGTATCTAGTTACTCCAAACCAAGCTACAACCAAACCTCAAACCTATGTCAACACTTGTAAGATTGAGTCTGAAAGTTCATCACCTCCTCTTGTGAGGATAAATACATGGTAGAAGTGTTTTTGGCAGAATCCTGTGTATAATGAGTAATAGTGTTGCATACGGCGGTGGCTAACGTGGTGCTGATGGTTAGTTAGCAGAATAAGTTTTAGTTTCTTAAGCCGCCACTACATTTCCGGTGGACGTGCCACGGAGCAGAGACAGACCCTCCAGTGTGAGAAAATAAATTCCGGCGTGGGGTGCGAAGCACTGGCTAACTTCAATCGTCCGTCATCTCTGGTATTTGGAAAACAGCCCCAGAGAAATCTTAGGAAAACATCGGCCAAAAAACTGGATGCGTGTTCGTCATATGTAACAGTAGAGGTAAGATTTACAGCTAGTGTTTAGATGACACACAGGGGGCACAAAACATAATTTGTTATTTTATGTGCTGATGTGATCTTTGAAAAAATGTTCGGCCACGCCAATCTAACAGTTCACTAAACAAACAAAACATCAAAACGTTTTCCAACCACTATGGCTGTCTAACATTGGTTGGATTGAACATGCAATTTTGCCTCAGAATGATGCCATTGGTTGATATTACCGTGTCAAGCTGCTCATATAAACAGAGTAATGTTGTGAAACTACCACAGAGCCACAGTGTTTACACTTTTATGAGGAAATCACCCAAAAATGTCCCTGCACATTAAACTGGGACATAAAATAACATTTTGACACACACTCACTATTCTTGAAATGTTGTCAAATTGCTTCTTTAAAGGTATTCATTACAGTAGCAACAGTCTGGCTGGGTCTTAAACATTGTCACAATAGGTCTTTGCCTCCTTCAGTTCAGAAAGTAAAAATTTCATATTCAGCTGTGAAACAAGGAATTATGGCAGGAGCAACCAGGGCCCGTATTCATGAAAAATCTTAGCGCAAAGAGTTGCTCCTAGTGACAAAATTCTACGAAAATTCTTGGGCGTTTCCCCTTAAAATGACAGAAAAGATCCTAGTAAAGAAAAAAGTAATTCATAAAGCATCTTAACCCTTAAAAGAGCTCTTAAGGTCCAAAATTTTAGGAGTTGCGAGGAGGACTTTTAAGAGAGTTAAGAGTTTCTTTAGCAGAGAAAATGGACGAAACACAAAAAGTAAGAAGATATGTGTTGTGTTGCAATGCATGATAATTTCCATATTACTTTTAAGGTTTATCAGAATTTCTTATTGTTTTTGTGTGTGTTCAACTTTTGTTTATCTTGGTTTTGGTTTCCTTGTATAGCCGCTTTGATGCAATGCAAATTGTAAAAGCGCTATAAAATAAAATGACATTGAATTGAATGACAGTGAGTTAATAAGACACAACACATTAGATGTTTGTGACCGATCCTATTAGAGACACGCTAACATCTCCAAAACAGCGCAGAAACAGTGCCATAGCACCAGAAATAGAAGAAATCACTACATTAACATATTTAGCAACTGGAGAAATGCAGCTATGCAGCAGAGATGATTTGGTTCTGTCACAATCTTCTATAGTGATCACACAAACAGTTACAGCACTTACAGAGACTTATTGTGTCACTGTTCATTTTCTATCAGATATGTTGACATTAACAGCATGGTAAATAAAAAAATAAAGAATATATGTGTGTGTCTGTGTGTGTACGTGAGTATGGTAAAACAGAAAAAAATGACGTGCAATTTCAAACTAATGACCCTATACTTAAAAGCGCGCTTCTTCCGTCTTGGCCAACCAACCAATCACAGTCTTCAAAAGACATAGCAACGGGGTCAGCCCCGCCTCCTCACTAAGATAAAAGTTTTTGTCTTTTCCTTGCTCAGAGTTGCTCTCAGATTGATCCTGAATCACTTTTAAGCTAAGACTCCTACGTAGAAGTTTTTAAGCTAAATTAAGAGCTTTCTTAGAGGATTCTTAGAAGCTTTAAGAATACGGGCCCTGATTTCTCAGCTCATGTAATGGCTCAACTGTGTCGTTTCAGCTTAGACTGCCTGATCTCTAACGGAGGTGTCAAGCCAAACTTGGAAATATATTGCTAAAAATGTAAGTTGCATAAAACTTTATTCTAAAAGTTTAACACTGTCAAACTTAAAGATCAGGGCCCGTATTCACAAAACATTTTATCTTAACACTAAGAGCTCTCCTAAACCTTTTAGTTAAGAGTTTCCAGTTAAAACCTATTCCCAACGCTGCTGAGAGCAACTTTTACTAAGGAAAAGAAAAAAATCTTAAACTAAGAAAAAGGGCGGGGTTGACCTCGTTGCTAGATGATGTCAGCAAGTGTACTGACTATGACCACAGAGATTGGCTGATAGAGGATGGGTCTCTGTCAGTAATTTAATCATAGAAATATTATAGTATGAGGTCTCATGCTGACATATTTAAATTAAGATCTTAAAAAAAATGTAGTCATATTCAAATAAAATGTTTTCATATTTATTGCCGTATTTTTTTCAAAATTCAAGTTTTTATTGTGCATTCCAATTAAAATTAATCAAATTGTTTGTTTTTTATTTTTTTTTATTAAGTAACAATAACTTTAAAAAAAACAGCTAACAAATACAACAAAACACAATAAACAACATGATTTTTGAATTATTTTAAAAAGGAGTTATCTTGTGCAAATAAACTATATGTTCATATAAAGTAAATGTTCAGCTAAATTGTAAGCATTTTGCCTGTCTCATAAACAGTTAGCAGATATTAGTAGTCTTTATGGTTGATGAGCTCATTGTCATGAAATCTTTCTAAAATGTTTACGTTTCAAAGTAGACTGCCGGTGTTACAACCATTTTAGGATTGTTGGTCTTAGTGCCTTAGGAGTCCTCTTCACTACTCCTAACATCTCACAGTTTTAGGAGCTAGTTTTAGCGCTAAACGCTTTGTGAAATACTCTTAGCACAAAAAATTAGGAGTCCTAAAATTAGGACAGACACGCCCATTATTTTTAAGAGTTTCTCCTAAATCATCAAGTTAGGAGCTACTTTTAGCCTTATGATGTTTTGTGAATATGGGCCCAGGTCTTACTCGAAATAATAATCTAAATCATTTCTGAATATTTCAGGGTTAGTCCTTCTGAGGCAGGACAGCAACCCAAAAAAAGACATACAAAGTTGTTCTGGTTCCTCTCAAGGTTTCTTTCTGAAATACACTTGTCACTTTCGCCTTACGCTTGCTCTCTGGAGGTTTATAAGGCACTGCTCTTTTAACAGCTGCTTTGGAACAACATGTATTGCAAACAAATTAATAAATTCTGCAGATTTCCCACCACCAGTGTAGAAACGTTCTGCCTGGAAAATGTGTGCAGACACTGTGATTTTACACATGACTCATAGCATATGAAACTAGCCAAAAATGTAGAACACCACATTAATCCATTTTACAAAGGGCGAGGACTTCTCAAGAATCCTGGAGTTCCTGGAGACCATCACTTTGGTCTCACTGTATCAGAGATTTGATTTTTTATCTTTGATGCCATTTAAATCATGTTTTAGGAATCTGTACAGATGTGTTTTTAGATTAGGCTAATATACAGTAATTTTATAGGCAACAGAAACTGAACCAGACAAAAATAGTGCTGGTTTGAGGCATACTACATAGGTCTAGGTCGCATTGAGTCTCAATTTGTCTAAAAAGGGTCTTTTCTGTAGAGTCATCCCTGTTGAAAAAATCAGCATATGCTGGGTTAGGTATGTTTTGATGCTGGTTTGACATTCTTAAACCAGCTATGGAACAGCACATGACCAGCTAAGGACCAGTTTAAACCAGCACATGACCAGTTTAAACCAACACATGACAGCTTAAACCAGCACAAACCAGCATCAAAACAAACCAAACCAGCATATGCTGTTTTCTTCAACAGGGATGTCTGGGTTTAAAGTATCAGTAAATCAATAACATTTGAGTCAGGACATCAGCTACTTCGGTTAAAATGTGATATTTGCCAGACATCCTGTTCAGTTTTTTTCATTCAATGTGATGGTCAACTTTAAATACAGGTCATGTTGAGGCAAAACTGATAAACTCTTTAATCATTGTACAATACACATATAAGATGGAAACATGAACTCTTTCTTGCTGTTTTTCAAGACAGCAATGAGATTATGAGAATGAGATTATGTTTTCCTGAGAAAAACTCAAATTTTCTCAGATACCCAAGTTAAGCTTCTAAGGTCTTAACATGAACCCAAACATTTATCATAAAATTCTTTAAAAGCTAAAAGCCAAATTATACTTTAGCTCTATAGTCTTACTATATAGTATGTCAACATCTTAGGAAAAAGACTTTTGGAAAAACATCCGGGCCCGTATTCACAAAACATTCTGAGAAAATTCTTAGAAACGTGGGCTTTTCCCCTTAAAATTAAAGAAAAGATCATAGTAAAAAAAAAGGTCAAAAAGTTTAGGAGTTGCGAGGAGGACTTTTAAGAGACTTAAGAGTTTCTTTAGCAGCAGAGAAAATGGACGAAACACAAAAAGTGAGAAGAAATGTGTTGCAATGCATGACAATTTCCAGATTACTTTCAAGGTTCAATTTTTAGTTTTATTATTTTTTGTGTGTGTTCAACTTTTGGTTTTCTTGGTTTTGGTTTTCTTGTACAGCTGCTTTGATGCAATGCAAATTGTTAAAGCCCTATATTAAAGGGGTCATATGACATGCCTAAAACGAATATTAACGTTTGTTTTAGATGTAATGCAATGTGTATACATGATATAAGGTATTTTCCACATACCGTGCATGTTTGTATCTCCTCTTTGCCACGCCTCTCTGAAACGCGCAGATTTTTTACAAAGCTCATGGCTCTGAAAAGCGAGGTGTGCTATGATTGGTCAGTTAACCAGTCCATAGTGATTGGTCAAATACTGCAAGCATGTAACGGAAATGTAACGCCTCCTACCATATTTGGAACATCAGGTTCCAAAGCAATTGTACTGACAGGTACACCCACCTTACTTGCGTATACATTTGGGCGGTCTTAGTCAACTCACACCACGAACTGACGTAGATTTGTGGGGGTGTGGTTACACGAGGCGTTTCAGGCAGGTCTGGGTGAACTTTCGCTTTTAGACAGAATGCATCTTTTGTTAGAACACTTTCATTTTTGCAATTTTATGTCCAATATATGCATGGGCAACTTATAACACACCAAAGACACAGAAAAACACGTATTCGCACCATATGACCCCTTTAAATTGAATTGAATGAGTTAATAAGACACAACACATTAGCTCGTGCAGGGTTCATGTTTGTGACCGATCCTAGTAGAGACACGCTAACATCTCCAAGACAGCGCAGAAATGTCATATTAATATTAATCAAATTAACATATTTTGCAACTGGACTTACTGTGACTTACTGTGTCACTGTTCATTATATATCAAATACGTTGATATTAACAGCATGGAAAAATATATATACACGCACACACATACTGTATGTATAGTGCATGTGTGTGCGTGAGTATGGTAAAACTGAAAAAAGTATTTATGCAATTTCAAACTAACGACCCCATGTGTGTACCACTATGGCTAAAGTATGCTGAAAGGTCCCACCAGAAAGTCGACAGCATTACTCTCAGGTCAGCAGGCATCTTAAAACACTTACATAATGGACGAGGGTGGGTGATGGGGGGGTTGTTAGATTCCCTCTCTTGTCTTTCCCTAAGGCCGGCAAATAAACACCAATTGCTTTGACCTACGCTTGACCTAACCTCCCCCTGATCCCTTAGGACAACAGAAAAACACAAATGGTCACAGCAGCCTGTTAAGTTTACAGTGGCCGCCCTCTTCTATTGTGCCATGATGGAGTCATCGGGGGCTGGATCGCAAGACGTGCTCAACAAATTTGGAGAGACTGGGTTACCATGACTACAAATAAACAGACACGGGGATGTGTTGACACACAGCTGCTGCTGAATAGCACTGTCTGTGAAGATGTGAAGCTAACCAGGTGACCTACACATTCCACACCCTTCAAATACAAGATTTGCAGAGAAATCATGCAGTAGGCTAATGACTCCCAAGCCCTCGCGCAATAATGCTACCATCTGATATTTCTCAATGCAAAACTACTTTGGTAGCTTTATGCTAGCGTATGCTTTCGGTAGGCATGCTAGGGTTTTTGGGTGGTCAAAAAAGCCCACCACCACGTCTCTATGACATTGTGCTCGCTTGATACGTCTTGGTAACTTACTTCAATGAAAGTCTATTTTTTTAGGTCAGGTCGCTTAGTCTGTAATGAATGATGTGTATTCAATCAGAGTCTTTAATCCTGAAATATATGGCATATGGAAGGACTGAAAAATAATTATTAACTATACAGGACCTTCTAAGATATCTTCTCAAACCGAGCCAGCACACATTATCCAGTCATTTTAATCATCTGTGATTGAAAAAGAATTCACTTTTTAAGTCACTCTAGATGTTCCTTCCATGATTCATGTAGCCTAGAGTACAA
Source organism: Triplophysa rosa (assembly GCF_024868665.1). Classification (NCBI taxonomy): domain Eukaryota; kingdom Metazoa; phylum Chordata; class Actinopteri; order Cypriniformes; family Nemacheilidae; genus Triplophysa; species Triplophysa rosa. The sequence continues at coordinate 5,790,500 of NC_079912.1, forward strand.
AGAGCAAAAATGACGAAAACAGATGAGTCATATAATATTACATATTATTATGTGAGTTTTCACCCTGCAGGGCAATAATGTGTGTTAATGGAGTGCACAGGCAGTCCTTAAAGCTCAGAAAGCAGACCTACAGGACAGACGGGGAGGTCACTGTCCGAATACTGAAAGGAATTAAAATTTCCACCCTTGATGTAGAAAGCTGTTTTTGGGTGAAGCTAAAGCAAAACACTGTGGGAGTGGAGCTTCAGAAGATTCAGAAGAGCTATTTTTGAATGTAGAGCATAGTCTGGACCAACCTGAGTTAGATCAGTGCTGTGGTTCAAAGTAATGTTTCAGACAGTGTTCCTGCACACAGTCCAGACCCGTCTGTGTAAACTTTCACACTGTACCATGATATACTAAGAGAACTTTCAAGTCTCAGTAGGAGAGACAGGGTCTGTATTTAAAAAAAACATGAAAATATTTCTTCCATAAAGTAGGCTACGTTTCTCTCTGAAGGATATTACTGGGAAGCTAAAGAACACGCAGTCTGTTTTCTCTGTGGCATTCTGAGTTTGTCTTCCAAGCAATGGCTGTGCCCCGGAAACTGAGTGTGTTAAAGAAAGCTCTCAGCCTACAATAACAAGAACTTTTCACACATTTTTGTCTGGTCTCATACTGGGTCAACATACATCAGGTGAGTAAACCATGAAAGGGCCCACAGATCCATCTCCATGTTAAAGTCCCAGTGAAATTTGTACAATAACAATTCCTATTTTTTCATGAAATATTGCAGTGTTTATTGTAAGTAGCTTACCAATGTGGGTCCTTCTCTTTTTAAAATACATGTGCCCTCAAAACCTGAAAATGCACTTCCGTCCTGTAGACACTATCCATCTTAAACGACGTATGTTAGACGGCTTGGGCGAAGCATCCGTTAACTCCTCCCTTTCAACTGTCAGTTTGCTCCCAGTTCCATTTCATGTGGCAATGCAATGCAATGGCTGTTTTATACATCCAAACAAAAAGCAGTCAAAAAAAACCAAGCCATGCCCACAATTTTTTCTCATTAGAAATTCTGTTTCACTCGGAAATACAGAAGTAAACATGATCGCAACTTTCGGTTCAGGGGGACTTTAAGGCCTATTCACTTAAAGAGCGAGAACTTTCTAGTGTTCATTTTCATTGGTGAAAATTTGTCATAATACGTTTATATACATAAAACACACTCAATTAACATGCTGTATTGCAATTTCTGCGCAAATTGGTCTGAGCAAAGAAACCATGAATTAGCATTAGGAAAAAATTTCATAATGAGAAAAATGTTTCATAAAGGCTCCTGCTTGAAGGCTTTTTATGGTGAAAATGCAGCAGTAATTCAAGTTTATACCTTGAACATCCCAGTATACTGCAGTTTTTATACCATTTCATATAAATCAGAAACTATTGTTAATATTTGCTTTTCTACAGGGGAAACAAACAGGTTTTGTCAATGGTTAAGGGATCTGGACTGATAACACAAAAGTTGTGGGTTCTTCTTCTACAACTCTATGTAGGTACTAAAGAATTGCTGAGATAAGTCTTGCCAATTGCTTTTCACCTCTGAGGCAATGCTAAAGCTTAGATTGCCTCAGGGGCACTGCCCTAACAATTATTGCACTTTAAATAGATTTTAAAGGTGTCCACAAACTAATTACCAATAGATTTATCTGTTGATCTTTACTGTGTCCTAACCAGGCGAGACCTCACATGTAGCCAATGAAAGTAAATCACATCAGGGCTGTTCAATGATTAATTGCGTCCAAAATAAAAGTGTTTGCAATCATAATATATGTCTGTGTACTGTGCATATTAATTTTGTATTTATAAACACATACACATATGTGTATATATTTAACAAAAATATAAAAACAAATAAATGTTTATATACAGTACATATTAAATTATAAATATATACATGGAAATATTTTCTAAGCATATACAAGTATTTGTGTATGTGTTTATAAATACAAAATAAATATGTACAGTGCACAGACATATATTATGTAAACACAAACTTTTATTCTGAATGCAATTAATCACAATTAATCATTGAACAGCCGTTATGGAGTAGGTTGCTGGACCAGTGATATTTTTCTCTGACTGAAGATGTATGATGCTAAAATTGAAAGGAATCATGACTTTTTTGTCAGTTGCCTACTATAAAAGCAACATTTCCAAAGTAAAAGAATGCAATAACTTCCTCAAGCATCTAATAAAGAATAAGGTATGAGGGTGTAATTCATCATTACTTTCTGCTATAAAGTCAGTAACAGGTCAGTAACAGGGCTGATCTCACTGCAGAGAGTTCTGGGAAACAGAAACATTCTCCTGAGTCACATAACTGACCTTATTAAACAGTCTGATCCATCAAGAGCCAGACTACACCTCAGTACACATTCATTTACTGTATACCAGAAGTATGCCACTGTGTTTCTCCAACAGACCAGCACTTCCAAACTGGTGTTAGGAGTTCAGTGTGTTCTCTCCTCACACAACATAAGGATGTAAACACAAAGCCAACCAAATTCACCATCAATCCATGAATACCAATGATACCATATAAACTTGTATGCAAATGCACATATACAGTAGTAATATTGTATACATTAGTAACACTTATCTGTCGCAGCAAGGTGGCTGCCAAATGTGTTTTTACTTGGAGAAGATTCAATCTAACTGGTCGCAGGACAAACTTGGGAAAATCCTCCGGTGAGATGTCTGTTAGACAGACATTATTTCAACAGTCCACAACTAAAATAGAAAAACTTTCTCTCTCTCGGGGCCTGGAAATTTCCTTGATTGTTTTAACATGCACCCGTGTCTATAACCATGTAATGCACTGGCGGAGGGGCTCAGCTTTCAATCGCATCTCTCCAAAGTTATAAATGCCTCCTGAATGGAACATTACATGACATCATCAGCATCTGGTTTAACATGGTCGAACACAAAAGTTACTTTGGGGCTTGAACTTAGCAGTAACACATATTTATTTTCCCTAGCTGGAAAAACAATCCATTCACGAAGAGAACAAATGGGGGTCTAATGCTCGCAACTGCTGTAGTCGCTTCCTGTAACTTGAACGTTGCCGTGGAGACTAAATGTTTTATTGGCCAGAGCAATTAGAAATAAAAGAGGAACCGCTTCTGTTTGGTTGTGGAAATACTCATAACCTTTTATGAGTATTTTAAGTTTAAAGACAGCACATGGCTTTAATTACAAATGGCTACATACAATTGGCATGCATCAGTGTACTATTGCTCACGCTTAAGATCAAGTGTTCTTAAATCTGTTGTATTAAAATGTGCTCCGTAACTCACCGTGCACCATTTTTGAAATAATTGATACCACAAACAGAGCAAAGTGTTAAGGAGAGTTGCCAGCCAAGCCATATCCAGGATAATCCATATAACGTTGCTTCTAGTTTTGAAGGGTCAATATCACTCCCATTTGTTACAGAAAACGTTAAAAAATATATTTTTTGTAAGGTCATAGACAAACATAAGCAAATGTCTGTGACACTTTACAATAAGGTTGTAGCCTATTTGTTAGCATTGGTTAATGCATTAGCTAGCATGAGCTAACAATGCTAAATACTTCATTTTAGCATTTACTAATACATTTTTAGAATCAAAAGGTGTACCTATTAACACTAGTTAATACACAATGAACTAACACGAACAAATTGCCATTGAACATTGGGCTCTATTTTAACGATCTAAGCGCATGGTCTAAAGCGCAGGGCACACGTGCACTTAGGGTGTGTCCGGATCCACTTCTGCTAGTTTAAGGACAGGAAAAACAGTCAGCGTGCCAGGCGCATGGTCTAAAAGGGTTGTCCCTATTCTCTTAATGAGTCATGGGTGTGTTTTGGGCAAAACGTGCAGTAAACCAATCAGAAGCTGCACCTGAATTCGCTCACTTTTTCACTCATTCACTATTCCCTATATAGCGAATGCTAAATAGTCCACTATATGGGGAAGAAGTGAATGAAAATGAGTCAACAATTTGGACACTGACGTAACATATCCTGTGTCAATTAGAATGCATTGTGGGTAAAAAGTATGAACAAATGTAGAGAATGAGTTGTTTACTCAGAAACACTACAAAAAGGCAGACACCCGATATAGTGCACTATAGCCTATAGGATATAGGGGGCGAATTCAGACACAGCTTGAGTCTCATCTCCCATTCCCTTTAAGAGCCAGTTGCTTTCACACCATGGCGGATTCACTATTTACACGGCAGAATTTACACGGCACCCGCCTAGGCACATATTACTAACACGCTCTATACATAACCTAAAACATTGCAAACAAACTAAAGCCATTGACTTTAGAACAGGTTTCAGTCGGTCAGTGGCACAGTCTATTTCAGTTGCCTCAAAATAGCAACGCGCCAACAATGCACCTGAACACACCTCGTTTTCAGACCAGCACGCCCATGGGCGCACAAATGGGCGCAAATGCATTTGCTATTTAAATAATGTGGCACAGGACATAAAAATGAAAACTGCGTCGAGGTGAAATTAGCAAAAAACACTTGCGTACGTCGTGCCTGGCGCCGCATTGCGCAGAGTAAACGATAGAGCCCATTGGCATTAACTAGCATAAAACTTTATTGCTCATTGTGAGTTCCCATTACTTATTATAGTACTCATGTTAACAAATACAACTTTATTGTAAAATGTTACTGATATGTCATGTAATAAAAGGAAAAGCTGTTAAAATCTTTTGAAAGTTTATGAGATAAGGTAATTATGCTCTCACAGTCATTTCAGGAGGTCTTACTGAGGACTGTTTACTACACTCTTTATTTGCTCTTTGAACAAATGTGCAGATGTGGCCCACAGACCTCATAATCGACATCAAATATAAGGCCACGGGCACAGATACGCTAGATGTAGCCACATCTGATCTGAGATCACTTTATTCCTGTTTATTTGTTTTTTGGCTCACGCAAAAAACGATTGTCAAAGACAATAATTTCACGGTTTGACAAACACATCTATGCTTCAGAGAAATTGTTTATGTAAACAAGACTTCTTTAACCAAGAATGTGGTTGACTGACACCGTGTTGCACAAACCCAATTGCAGGCTAGCCCTGCCAGCTCCAGCAGTCAAGCGCTACACGCAAACATATACATTCTCTTTTGTAAATATATGACTCAGTTGGACTCGGAAGTCATAAATCTGCACTGCAGTCCAGCCTAAATGGGAATATTTCATCGTGAATGGGAGTGTGAGGTCTAAACGTGGGAGGATGTTGAGATCACACTGGGGGTGACAGTTTCTCCATAGGCATTCCATGAGAGATGACATCGGGCTGCACTGTTCAGACACACAGGCTGACGGATGGGTTTACAGACTGACGTGCGATGTCATGATTCAATAGAGGTTTCTCGCACCTCTCTCTCTATTTAAAGCTGTTTCTATATTCTACTGTGTTTAGGTTAACAACCAAAATTGCCTGCGTCATTCAGATTCCAGTAACTTTTAATGACCTTAACTTCATTATTGTGTGCACAAAACCTCAAATCTGAGGCAATTAAGACACCCATTTAGATTGCTATCTACTGCTGGGCAGCTTACATTTGGAAAGTTACTACAAGGCGTTTGTGTTGGAATGTGCCAGTGGTTTGAAATCAACATCAAATTAAAATTGACCATATTATCTTAATGCACATTAAGTGCACACTATTCCAAAAATATCCATCATAATTGTTCATTTAATGTAATTACTTGCTCCATCTCTGAAACACCATTCATTTTGAGATGATGTCACACATTTCTTTCACTTCAACCCCTCCCCTCCAATTGCCAAGTATGTAGTATGTAATGCCTACTTTCCACTATGAAAATAATCCTTATAAGTAGATATGTGTAGGCATTTGAGATTTGAGAGGTATAGCAAAGGTCACTATATGTTTTCATAGTAAAGGAAAGAGCAGCCGTGACATTGCTCAAAATATCTTTTTGGTTGTTCCACTGAGGAATAAAAGTAATGGGTTTGTAATGACATGATGGCAAGTACTCAATGTCAGAATTTAAAGTAATGGGTAAACTATGTATTGAATAATCAAATAATCTGGAACATTTAAGATTTAATGATAGTCCACCCAAAAATGAAATTGTATCATTTACTCACCCCCATGTCGTTTCAAACCTGTATGATTTTCTTTCTTCTGCAGTACACAAAAGAATATATTTTTTTCTCAAAATATCTTCTTTTGTGATCCACAGAATAAAGAAAGTCATGCAGGTTTTGAATGACATGAGGGTGAATAAATGACAGAATTTTTATTTTTGGATGAACTACACTCTTAAAAATAATGGTGCTTAAAAGGTTCTTCACAGCGATGCCATAGAAGAACCACTTTTTTCACCATTCAAAGGTTCTTTAAAGAACCATCTCTTTCTTACTTTTTTATAACCTGAAGGCCTTTTTTCGCCACAAAGAACCTTTTGTGAAACAGGAAGGTTCTTCAGATGTTATTGGTTCTTTATGGAACCAAAAGATTCTTATATGGCATCAAACAACCTTTTGAAGCACCTTTTTTTAAGAGTGCACTTTTTAAGAGAGAACCTTTAACATCTGAAGAACCTTTCTGTGTCACAAAAGGTTATTTGTGGTGAAAAAAGGAATTCAGATTATAAAACAGTAAGAAAGTGATGGTTCTTTAAAGAACCTTTGACTGGATGGTTCTTCTATGGCATTGCTGTGAAGAACCTTTTGAGCACCTTTATTTTTAAGAGTGTGTATCTCTTTAAGGAACGGCTGTACAGAAGATTTAATTTAAAACAGTATAAGTAATGTTATACTAAACTCCATATGTCAAACCCACCATTGGACATGAAGTCACAGAAATACTTAAATGTGACATATTGCTGCATTTAGGGATTTTGTTATTTCAATATTCTTTATAGAAGATATTTTATTTGAATTCTGTATAATACTACTTTTCCACATTTTGGTCTACATTCTCACCAAAAAGCTCACTGTCCAAACATGCTCATATTCTGCTTGACTTGTACGATTACTCCCCTTTTTTTCTTAAAGGATCCCAGTACACTGTATTGTTTATAACATGCTTGCTATTTTTCCAAGCAATAAATTGTATCCATAAGCACCCATCACTTCCAGAACTGGTGTGATGGATTGTTAGTTTAGTTTCCTTGTATACAATGTAAATGTAGCCCTAGACCTGTCAAGAATAAAGATTGCTGTAGTCATGTGGCTTGGAAATGATGTGCGCCAAAATGAATGAAAACTGTGTGGGTCATAATTTTCCCTCTAGGCTTGTTCAGCACTCGACAGAGCAACTTTATATTCCTGTACTGTAACTAAAAGAAAGGGTTTTGGCAAAACATCTGAAAGTTTAATTATTTTTGCAAGACTGTAAACTTTTATCATCACAAACGAATTACAGTATAAACAAATAGAATCCAGAAAGTCATTGAAAAACCTCTCAATGTTTCAAAGAAACGTTCAGCCCATTAACTGTGTGCTTCTCTATTTTACTGTATTAATTGCACTAAAACACGTATTCTTGCAGTTTTAATATTTGGTCCAAATGTCTGAGAGCATGATTGAAAAAGCTTTAATTTAAAAATCTGACTAATTTAATGAAATTCTTTTATTATTTTATCATAAATTATTTTGAATGTCCTACTGCCCACCAGCACTCCAATTCCCATAAACTCTACACATGTGTGCAAAATCGAATGTTTCATGTTAACCAATCATTTTTTTAGCATCTTGTGTGTTTTAATGGAAGAAAGAAAATGTGACATTTCTAAAAACGGACTATACCCCACCAATGTCTTAAATGTGCTTTAATTTATTTCCTGTTGAAAAACCAGCATATGCTGGGTTAGGTATGTTTTTGATGCTGGTTTGACCAGTTTAAACCAGCTATGGACCAGCTAAAGACTAGCTTAAACCAGCACATGACCAAACCAGCATCAAAACATATACCAAACCAGCATATGCTGTTTTTTTTCAACAGGGTTGGCTTACAGAGAAGAGCCTTTTTATTCATTAATATCATGTCTGTTTTAAAACGTTCCTTTTTCATTAATGGAAATAATAATGATAACAGACTAAAAACGTGGTGTCAGTCTTTGGACCCCACTGTGTCTCACACATCCCCACATAGCATGCCTGTGTGAAAAAAAGCGAGTCTAGCTGACATCCGTCACGTTCCAAAAAGCACCGTGCAAGGTGTGAGGTTTAACATGTATCACCTTTAAATAACCTTCATTAAAACCATTTACAAACGTTTTTATATGTCTAACAAGCCATTCAAAACAGACAAAAAATATAAATTGTCATTCATATATGCCAGAATGCACTAATCAAACTTACCACCAGATAAGCTGCTTGATCAAATCATAATCATTTATGATGATTGTAATGTATCTTCGGTCCTTTTATGTATTTTTATTTTTATCTTACATTTTACATTTCTCACACACTGATACACATGTAGTGAGGACAAATGCATTGCCCAGCGACGCAAAAAGCGTTCGAACGAGCGTTCTAGGTGCGTCGCGTCTCATCGCGTCACCTTTAATGTATGAGACATCAGTCAGCAGAACGCGCAGTTACAATGTAACGGTGTCTTACCTGATGAAATGTCCTGCTTTATCTCCATGCTCTGTGTATAATAAACACAGAACATCAGCGTCAGAATAAAAACATGAAAGCACCGCGGGCACTCCATGGCCGCCTTCAGCAAGTCCTCAGAGACTGTGTGAATGAACAAGTTCGTGAAGTTTCTGTGACTCTGATGGTCTGTCCGCACAGCACGGGGGTCGATTATAAAATCATTTCTCGGAAATCATCAATGTGAAGGCGTTTCTCTTTTAATATCACTGGTAAGAAATGTGTCTGAAGAACAAGCAAACGGTATGCTAACGGTGATCTACCCCAGACAGGGTGACAGGAGTGCGCGCGTGCGTGTGCGTGTGTGTGTGTGAAAAAGAGAGAGAGAGAGAGAGAGAGAGAGTGTGTGATTTAACAAGTACAGCTGTGTTTGAGCGCAGTCCTCCGCCTTCTCCGCTGCCCTTCCTCCAGTGCTGAACTCAAATAATGCCCCCCTGCGCCGCCCTCATTTACACCCGACTGCTACACAACTTTCTCACTGTGCAAAAGAAATTACTTAAAGAGTCTGTTCTGGTAAGACTGCTTTGGATTTAAATAATATTTCCAAAATAAAAGTAATTTCAAAAGTCACCTGTTATCATCTCTCATTTACCATCTTTATTACTGTATATGTTTGCTGGGTATTTCCCTGCACTTAAAAATCATAATCAACAAAATAAAAACTTTATCAAAATAAAAAATAAAGGATACCTTGCGGTAATATTTTAAATGCTTTTGTGTTTATAAAACAAATTTTATTTTATTTTATTTATAGAATATTTACTATACTACAATGATTTAAAAGTAGGATATAGTTCAAATGATATTCAATTCAATTGTATTTATATAGCGCTTTTCACAATGTGCATTGTTCCACAGCAGCTTTACAGGAGAAAAACAGAAAAACAGAAAAGGTATTAACACAGTGTGAGCAAGCAAGATCATTCTAATAAATAATAAATAATATTGAATAAATGCAGTCTCCCGGTGAGCAAGCCAACACGGCCCTGTGGCGAGGAACCCAAACACCAATGATAAATAAATTGAGAAAAAAAACCTCGGGAGAAACCAGTCTCAGTCGGGAGGGCCCAGGTCCCCTCTGACGTGTCACAGCTACACTTAGTGATTTTGATTAAAAGTTACTGAGTAAATGCTTATGAAAAGCAGGGAGAGCTTATTAGTTGAGATTTAGGAAATTAAGTTTGTTGAAACTGTCTAATTTAGTCTAATTTTGTGATCGATATCAGACAACAGACGAATGTTATAAGCAAGGAAAATAGTAATGGCATAATGTAACTGAGTGCGGCTATAACTTCAAACTGCTGTCATGTGATATAAGTTTAGTGTTAAATACTAAGTATTGTAAATTTAGCATTAATATGACAAGTAGTCCGTCTTTGCTCTTGGTTGGGGATGGAATTGACTGAGCTGGAATGGTCAGATGGTCACTTTGCTCTTGGTTGGTGATGGAATTGCCTGAAACTGGGTATTCACTATATTACAACGATATTTAAAAGTATTAGTCCAAAGTGTATGGGCCATTCTACAGAATTCGTGCAAACTGCTGTCCCACATAACAAAAAGAAACACATTTAAAAAGCATTCAAGTATTCAAATCTTAGTTGTTTACTAAGATCCTTCTATCATCTTTCTAAACAATCCCACAATAATATTTAATTTACCAGTAAGCTTAATATAAATAAAATCATCATTTATTGGGTACTTTCAATTGGGAGATGGGTGTCCCAAACCCCTAAACTTCAACTTATGAAAATTATAGTGAATTTGTTTTTAAAAATATATTTTAGATTTTTTTTTAAAGTGAAGTTGAAAATATGTTTTTATTTGTAAATGATTAAACTTTATATAAAAAATGTGTCCCGGATTTTCATGTCACTACCGAAACAGTGAATGTTTTAGTCCATTGGCTGAGACTGATTTTAGCCACACCCCTACATTTTTGATCAAGAATTATTACAGTGTCCCTCTACTCTCTAATAAGCTACACTATGAGTAGATCGGTCTTATCATTTTGAAGTACTGTACATGTGTTCAACAGTCTCAAAATCTGTGTTTAACTTTAAGGAATTTCACTACCAAACTTTTTTTTCTCCAATTAAGCAAACCTTTTTGGGCATTATTCCATAAAATTTTGTTTTTATGAGTGTACATTTGTTCAGAACTGTGCTTGCAAACCATGTGCTGATTAGCATCTTTGAGCTAGGGTCAAAAGTATTCAAAAATTGTCACTGCCAAAACAGTCACGACCGAAACGTATCACTGGTTATCATTGTTTCGGTATAGTGACAAAAATTGTTTCGGTAGTGAAAAAAAGGAACACTTAATCCTTTAATTTGGGGAAATAAACAAAACTCGTTACAGTTATGCAAATCATTAGTATTTTTGTTTTAGAAGTGATATAGTATGTGAGCTGTAGGTTTTCGATTAGATATTTACTGACAGTATGTGCTGGCTGCGTATTTGCAACATAGTTAGATATTTGTATTAACATAAAATGTTGAAAGTCTGATTCAGCTGTGCAATTTAAATATTGTGATCACTACCAAAACATTACCATCACTACTGAAAATGTGTGTGTCACGACCGAAACATGTCATGTTTTGTCAAAAATAAAGTATATTAAATTATCAACTATGATGTTATGATAGTGTTTTGTTCAATGTATATGTACATTAATGTATTTGTAAACTAATGAATCCTTAACTTTGAAATCGGTATGATCAATTTTATGCCTTTTACAATGAAAGATTGAATTAAAAATATAAAAAATCTCATAAATTAAACTTGAAATATTGTTAAAATAGATTTTTTTTAATAGCAAAAAATATATTTAAAAAGTAGATTTAAACAAAATCTTAATATGTAAATATAATCCTTCTTATTAAATTATACATTATTGTGTTTCGGAAGTGACAAAATTTGGGGAGAGGAAGAATTTTCCAAAACATTCTGAAATTACAATTTGAAAATTAACTGCACGATTACTAGAAATGTGTACCTTTGATATTATACCATTTGCATACATAAAACAAAACTGGAAAAAAAATTCAAAATGTTTCCAACTCTGATTTTGCACCAATTCTGTAGAATGGCCCATATTGACTACAATTGTGTTAAACATCGCAATACCTTCCAAAGACAGATCCTCTAAGCATTAGAAAACATGAAATGGTAACTATTATTGCATTTTTATTGTGCTCTCAAGCTTTCAAACATATGGTGTGGTTTACACATTTTTATAATGAGGTAATCTGGTTCATGTCCAAACCCCTGATTAGTGTCATTGAGGGCAACATTTACATTTTTAACACGATTTCACTCACGCATATAGCTATGAGCAAAACAAATCCACCAGTCTTGAGTTCAGCAAAGGTTCATTCACTGTGAACCTTTAAAAAATGTCTTGTTGCAAACTTTGTCACTGCAGGTGGACAACGTTTCAGTCACATATTGAACTCTCTGTGCAAGAGTGTAGATATAAATAATGCCAGAAATGATCAATAATGACACAACTGTCCTCCCCATATCCCATGACATTTTGCAGGTTTCTGAGAGAGTAGGATTTCTAGGCAGTCGAGGACTATACAGATGTGGCTATTAAGAATGTGCGTCTTATGCGCGCCACTAACCCATGGACAGCTGAAATCACTTGTATTATACAGTGAGAAACTCATTAAACTAGTACTGATCGTCTGCCACATCTGTTCTTGGTTTGTTGGAAGAGTGTCAGTTATATGTGAACATGCATGTTTAAATTACAAGCATTGTCTGGTGGCAGTTAAACGTATTAAATGGCTTTACAGCATAATAAAAAGAAACTCAAAAGCTCTATTGACAGAAATGCAATATAATACACATAACCATGTCTTCAGATTTTTATAAAGACCTTACATAATGCAGTGCTATGTTTTTATGACCTTAGAATGAGTTATATCTACATACTGTCATGGTTCTGCCTCTCTTGTCATGTTTTTCTTGGTCTTGTGGCAGAGCCATGGCAGAACCCCATGTTTCATGTGGAGGGAGAGTTTTGGCCCTGTTGGCCTTCCATTCTCTCCCAGTCCTGTCTCTGTTCCCGCCCTTTCGTTGCCTCATTATTGATTGTTAATTAGTTCATGCCCCACACCTGTTCCCTCTTGATTTGTTCCCTTTATAAGGTCCCTGTGTTTTCTGTCCTGTGCTGGTTCATTGTCATTTGTTTGGTGAGTTCGTTCCGTGTCCTCGTGGTTGTTCCTGCTCGTATTCCTGTCTAGTTAAGTTTAGTTTAATGTATATGAGTTTATGTCAAGTGTTTATTCTGTCAAGTTAGTAAGTCTACGTTAGTGTTTAGTCTGGAGATATTGTTCCCACTGTCATTGTATTTTACCCCCTCGTGGGTTTTTGTTTTGTGTTTTATTATTTATTAAATGTCTTGTTAACCCCTTACCCGCTGTCTGCGTCTGGGTGCTCCGTTCTTTGTATCCCTGTGACTCACCCCGTTACGTGACACATACACCGCGGGTCCCCTTACATGGAATCCACCATGTTGTTTCTACAGTAGCCCTAAACGGACAAACTTCCTCTACAGAGTGAGCTTTGGCAAAAAAAGTGATGACATCTTAGTGCTATGTCAGCCATGGTTCTTCGAAAGGGAGGAGTCATGACATGGATATCAGTGTGTTGCATTATGAAGTAGTTAGTTATACTGTACCCAAATATATCACATAATAAGACAAAATCACAAAGACAGCTTGACCACTAGGGAAAATCCATTTGTCAGACTATCCATCACAGTATCCACATAGAACCCATCATTCATTTGGGTGGTACAACATGCAGTTCATAAAACGGTCAGTTCTGGTCCTAGATAGCGACTTACAAGTAGGAGAGCATATAAACATTTTGTCAACACGCTGACCAGTACCGAATACAGAAAATAGAGTCAGTTTGCCACGCAACAAGGGCCATGGTAATACCCAAACATGTTCCCTAAGTAAGGGATAATGTACAGGCAGCCGGTTGTTATCGCAGAAATAAGCCCCGACAGTGTGACCTGGACCTGACGCGAGGGTCTTGTATCACACTGAAGGGGCTTATTTCTGCGATAACCGGCTGCCTGTACATTATTCCGCTTATTGCATGGCTACTTGGCACATGAGAAAAAAATGGACATGAAATGTGAATTTGAAATATTTTATTAGCTCATTTATACTGCTTGCAGACCTTCCGTTCCGTGATGAAAAGCGGTTTACTTTCGGTTTTTAAGGTAAGAAACCACGTTCAAATGTCACAAACAGGCAATTTGGTTTAATCATTTGTAAATATAATGTCATAAATTTATATTTAATTTGTCAAAAAAACTGTCAAAATTATTTGCTGCATCCGGTGTTGTTAGTTTTGAGAGGTTGTTATAATAACGAACCTGCAAATGTCACGACTGGCCAATCAGAACGAAGCATTTCAACGAGCCCATCCACCAACAAGTGGTCTTAAAACAGAACCTTGTGTTATTTACTGTTCGTTTTGATTATTCTTAATTTTCACAATTGTTCACAACAATCTTTAGCCTGCCTATATATCCGTATAAATGAGCGACAACGATAGAGTAGAAAACAAAAAAAGTTATTGTTTTGGGAATACTTGCGCATACCTACAGACTTAACACGTAATACACATGCGTATGACAGCATCGTTATCGGAAAACGCCGTCTTCAGATTTTACACAGAGACGATAACGCTGTCATTTTCAAAAACTGGCACTTTGAGACCCGTTTTCAAAAGTACATTTTTTTTTCAAATTTTAATTGAAAACGGTCTTGTGTAAACGGCCTCTAAACCTAAAAGGCAACTAAACAAGACACATGTGGAACTATTCAATGACTATGGAAACTAAGAACACAATGAGTAACCATGGCAACAAACAAGGAGTAATTAAAGTAATGAAGAACTCAAATGAACGGGAACACAATGTACAATAGCTATGTTTCTATCACTTTGGTTAAATGCACATTTTGAAGTTCGCATCAGAAACGAGTGATGGAAACGCCAGATTAAAACAATCGCTTTTGTTTTAAAACAAAAAGCGAGATTAAAACAATCTCGCTTTTTGGGGGGGGGCAGTTTATGCAAATGATGGGAGATGGAAACCCATATGCTGAATAAAGCCTGACGTAGCAAGCATTAAATCCACATGACTATGCGTCTGTTAAAAATTCGCATCACGTTTGGATGAATACCCAGCTAATGAAGACTAACTTAAAACCCATGAAAAGTAACATATTGTCCTAGAAGTGGGTTATATAAAACTCAGAATAGCTAAAGTACATTTTTTCTCCTTTCATTGAATAAAAAATGTGTATTATGGCTTCTATTCTGCAGCGTTATCTTATTTAATTTTTTGTTTTGTTTTGTTTTTTTGTTTTGTGATATATAAGGAACATTATAAATGTAAGTGTCTCCTATTATAATGTACAGTACTTGAAAGGCAAAGCCTTTAGTTTGATGAGACAGGGATGTCTGCAGGCAATAAAGACAGTTATGAATCTCTCTTTAAAACTCTGATTTCTCTTTTTATTTCCATTCATTTGAAGTACTCTGAAGTTTGATGAAGGGGAAAGAATTGGGCTGTGGTTAAACCAATGGGCGAATCTATATTAAACATTATAACAGACTTTTGGGATCTTTTGTCTTGAATCACAAAGCGAGACAATCGTAAAATATAGCCCACCTAGTTCTTCCACAAGTACAGGGTGAAACTAAACTAACAATCATACAGTACCATGTTCCTTATTTTGTGGCGCTGGAAGGTCTGGCAAATGGTTTCTCAATCACAATGATGATTCATCCATCCAAGACGCCATGTTGTCATAGATCTGATGATGCTATAAATACTTCCAATAACAGCTTTCTTGCCAAATTTTAAATATCTGTATATGTCCATGCCACTTTGTGTTAATTACAAGCTTTAATCTATTGAGGTCCATTGCCTCTATGATAAACAATCCGGTGTTAACCGCACCACCTTATTTCCACATCTGTGCTGAGTTTTGAATGAGGTTAGAGGTTTGGAGGAAAGGGAATTACAGAATGCTAAGACAAAATCACAAAGACAACTTGACCACCGGGGAAAATCCATTTGTCAGACTATCCATCACAAAGTATCCACCTAGAACCCATCATTCATATGGGTGGTACAACATGCAATATATGCAGCCCGAATGGCACCATTTGCAATGCTGAAAATGTGGGATACACCGTTTTAGGCAGAAAATAGAGTCAGTTTGCCACACAATGTGGGCTATGGTTACTTTTTAAAACTGAATTTGCATAAAGGGACAGTTGGAAAGTATAACAGAATGTTTATTTTGTGCTTTTCCAATACATGCAAATATACAGGGCAAAATAAAAAATAATAATTTTACAGAATTTTAATGTTTTATTTGAGAGAGTTTTCACATTATTTTTTAAATGTGGTACAAAAAGGTTCAATTACAGAAATAAACTGCAAATTTACAAGCTGGGTGTAAAATAACCTGAAAAATAATCTTACTTTCCAAAAAGCTTTGTGAAGACATTTTTATGATTAACTAACAATACTAGAATACTAGAAATTATATTTGGAAATTTGCATGTGAAACATACAAACCGCTATTTTTAGATTTAGCTGCTTTTTGTCCTGTTAGGAGCTTGACAGCCTGGGGTTACTAAACGATGAATGTATAAAAACAGCAGGATCCTGCTAAATTTCTTCTTTTGAGTTCCAAGGAAGAAAGTATCAGGGAATTGGAAAGAGGTTAGAATGGCTAAATGATAGAATTCCCAGGTATATTGCTTAAAACGATAGTTCACCCAAAAATGACAATTCTCATCAATTAGTCAGCCAAAACACAAAAGAAGATACTTTGAGAAATGTCTCAGTGGTTTTGTGTTAATACAGTGGAAGTCAGTGGGTGTCAGTGTTGTTTGGTTACCAACATTCTTTAAAATATCTTCTGTGTTCTGTAGAAGAAAAAAGTAAAACATGTTTGAATCACATGAGGGTAAATAAATGAATAAATGGTCATTTTCGGGTGCACTGTCCCTTTAAAGAAACTAGTGTACAATGCAAGACATAGCCACAGTATGGCGCTATAATCATGCAATGGTTATAAAGCAAGGAGACTTTAGGTGGCTCAAACGTGGGGCTTCCTTGGACAGCTTTAGTTGTCCTCTTGGGAGATTTCTCCTCAGCTTAATTATACAGGATGAGTCTTATAAGCAGTCTCTCATTAGAGTAATGCCAAACATGATCATTAGAGAGGCCAGTCTGAAATAAGATGGTCGGCTGTATTTATACACCCTGACCATCACCATTTCAGGGCACAGGCAAGGCCGAGTCTCATGTGGAATGTGCATTATAAGCAAGATTTAGCGGTCAGCTCAACTACGGACAAATCTCAGGAGAGCACATCATATTGTGGATGAGACCCAGTAAGAGAGTCTCACCAGAGTATGTGCTAACTCCAAACAATTACCAATAACTCAGGCCGAGTGAATACCTAAACATTGCAGCTGTATCGTGAGCCCGTTCTTAATGTCTCATCTCACTGTGGACTGTTGTGTTTGCACAGCTGTTTGTGAGACCTCTGTTTGGCTGTGTGGTCCTCACACACTTATACAGGAAATTACATGTGTTGTTTGTAAGGGCATTGTAGCTTACATATGTAGCCGGTGACTTGCGTTCTCATACATCTTTCAAACAAAGCTGCCAGTTAGTTTGATAAAAGGAAATTAATTACACCCAATTAAGAAAGCACACACTATTGTGCATGCTAACATGTGTCCTTCAGTTGAACCCTATACATCAAGTGCACACAATCTGGGGCTGAGGTAATGCAAATGTCCCCCGATGTGTAGGGGGTTCTGGAATTCGATAGGAAATATGTGTGTCAAGATAACTGTATTTTATTTACATTAAACTTTGAAACATGGTTCTTTTTAGCTGTAACATGGACGATTATCTCATGTACTGTAGACTGTGACATATGGGTGGTTTTGCCAATATAGGAAATGCTTCTGGATCGACATTGTTGGGCCTAAAACAATATTACTATGAGAGTTTAAAGATAAGCAAAGGGGTTAGGGTCATCGACCTAAAAACCGTACAAACTTATTATTTCCCCATTGATTTCAGGGATAATTTGTGGTTACTGTTAGGGTGGGGATGCGGTATACGGTCAGGACCGACAGAAATGTTAGAGAAGAAACTGAATACCAAGATAAAGACAATTTCTTCAGAAGCGCATCTTGACAAACCACAGTCAGCATCTTGAATACATTCATAAATAGGAATTGACACGTACAGGGAACATTTCTTTTTCACAGTTATTACACAAAAATGTACACAAACTAGAGATGTTCAGGCCTTGAACTCACTATACTTGACAGCTTCAGATGTCTCTAAAGACATATTTTGTCTGAATAACATTATTAAACAATTATGGAAAACATGAGCATATGACGTTCACCATGAACACATACATTGTTTCGATCCATTTTAATCTTTAAGAAATGCACAAGTTGCCCGTCAGTGCAGTATAGACTTGTTTTTCTTTCCTTCAAAAGCAATGAGCTAGTTTGCTCGTAATTACAAAAAGACAAATGTTCAAACTGTAAAATCTGGGTCATCGCACATGATTATATACCGGCTTTGACATAGTTGCATTGCATTTTTCTTGGCAAACTCTTCAAACCATGTAACCAATACCCATTACCAAAATACCAAAAAGTAAACAGTTGCATCAGTCTCTTCTTGCATAATTTATTTGTTTGTTACTTATAGTGGTTTGTGGCAAAGCATGGAAAAATAAATACAATGTCACGTAAGCAATAGTAATGACGTAATTTACAGACCTGTAAAGGTATCGGTTCAACTTCTTTACAAACTAATCCAAGCCAAGGTTTTCCCATAGTTCACAGAGGCATCCCATGACATCACCATCTTGCTCGGCAGATCGGTTTGGCTCTGTCCGTTCTTGTAATATTGAGGAAACCATAAAGCAATTTTTTCTTCCTTTTAATAACAAGACTGATATTTGAGCAGCGGTCTTTTTAGCCCTTATTCTGAGAAACACTTTTTTTGGTAATATTTTTAACATGCATATATATACAGCTCAAACACTAAGAGTATGTTTACAAGATAAAACTAAAAGGTTTTCCTTTGCATTTTTGAAAAATGTCACGTAAACACGACAGCGTTATCAAAATGATCTGCATTTACACGGATCCAGGAAAACGAATAAAAACGATGTATTATGCATGCCAGGCCACAAGCCAGTGGATGGCGCTGTTGCGCTATAAAGAAACCTGCGCACGTCCGCATACACTGTTTTAATCTAAAAGCGCTTTTAATACACTTTGTTGGCGTGTATGTATGTTTATAGCAGTGTGTATATAAATACTTGTCGCTGCTGGTTGTAGTGGTGCAGTAAGTCTACTTTTTGCTGGCGAAATGATAAAAAAAAAGTATTTCACGCGGCTCAAACATGCAGCATGGTGACCGCCATTGTTGTTTGGGGACTACTCGCGGCTCGCGCATGCCTACAGAACGCGTAATACTCATGCGCATGATGTCATCGTTTTCTAATTCTTGCGTTTTCAGGGTTTTCACGGAGACGAGAACGGCGTCGTTTTCAACTTTAATTTTCAACAAAAACGTGCACTTTGAAACCTGTTTTCAAAAGTTTGCGTTTTCAGTCCCCTAAAACTCTGTTTTAGCCAGCATGTGCTGTTTTTTTTAAACAAGGTTAAGGGGCCTTTTTAAATCTTCAACACAAAACGGTCAGAACAAAGCTGTCATACCGAATACTTTCTAATGTCTATTAACAGTTATTGTATTTATATGACCTGCCCTTATTTGTGTTGTTCCTAATTCACAGCTCATTAAGAGGCCGGCTTTTTGATTACAGTTTCAGAAAAAAACAGATTCATTCCATCCAAAAATGTTATGCATTCCTCCCCCCAAAATACCATCTCAGTTAAGGCGTTGTAGGTTAACATGACAACTGTATTAAAGCCATGGTGAGGTACAACTAAAAGTGAAAGAAACAGCAGTTGGATGGCAACACAATAGTTAGACAAAAATAAATAAGAATGTCTCATTTATAAAACTATGTTTGGCAGTGTATGGACCATTTTAATACAACGTCAATGTCAGAAATGTGACAAAATAAGATTTAAAAAACAGAACAAGTGCAGTTTTTTTCTTGGCATTCATTCTGTTATAAGACATGAATTATGTAAAACAGAAATTTGTAAAGGCTCATAGAAATGGTTTAATTGCAAGCATTGTGGTTTTCATACCTGAGTCATAACTTTTAACAATTCATTTCCAAACACAAGAACTAAGTATTTGAGTAAACTTATAGATAAACATTGCCATCTACTGGAAATATTGAGTAGTACTAAAAAATACACAAAAAACAAAAGAAAATCTCACAAATTAGTTAAAAACATGTTGACACTAAACAAAGACAAAATATGCTATTTCACAATTAGAAATTACTATGTTTTAAATTACAAACGCTTTCTGTTTTATTGTTGTAAATTTCAGGTCATTCAGAACGACAATTACAGCAACATTTAATATGCATAATCCTAGAGGTTCATCTTACTGATCCTAACAGTATATCTGTTTAAGTCTGTTCATTAAAGGTATCATATGGCTTTAGAAGACTTGGAATATAGGGCATGAGATATATTGATTTTATGGTTTATAATGTATGGAAAACAGTGTCACCTTTATGCTCAGTTTCCAGTATGGATTTGGAACAACGTAAGGGTGAGCAAATATTTAATCTCTGGGTGAGCTATTCCTTTAAAAAGCCATTTATGGTTTAGAATAATCTGTTACATGTATATAAAAATAAACAATACGCTTTATTCAGTACAACCAGAACTATCTACACTATATTCACATGCATTTCAGTTGATGTCACATATGAACAATGTGTATAAGTATTTTTTTCCATTTTCACCCATTACCACAGATCCAAACATCATGCCATTCTCTCAATCTTTTGCGTAGCAGTTAGTTGTTTGTCTCAAAAAACATGAAGTCCTGAAAAACAAAAAGATAAATTTCAAACATACCTTCATGCAGAAAGAAAATGTATTTCCATATACAGTATATTTACTCTCAATAATAATAATAATTAAATATATATTTAAGAATATATAAATATGCAGTAGTATATATAGTAAAAGTATATAGAATAATACACTTTTAATATATTACAATATATTGAATAATACTGTACATAAGGAATTTCCACTTTTCCTATTTTGAAAAGTATAAGCACTTGGCTCCAATGTATGGAAATTATATGGTATATTTCCATATAGACGATTTCAGAGGCAACAACATACGTTCACAGAACAAATGTTCTGTGGCCTAAACTTAACTTCAGTTAGACCTCTGCAAAGAATCAATAACTGTTGAGTAGTTTTAATTTAATACAATTAATATACCATAAAATAATAATATTATTATAAAATATATATAAAATAAATTGTTATATTATAAGCAAACACAGACCAAGTTAACTTCGGGCCAGGAGTGTACGTCTGATGAAACCGTCTATATTTTTGTTTTGTAAGGGAATCATAAACTATGTGTCTCACATACTATAAAGGCTCGTTGTCTAGCTTATACTCACAATGAGGAAGCAGGCCCCAATCATCACTGCCTTCATTCTCACATCAAGATCCATGGGGAACTGGATCCCAAAGTTGTCTGAGTCCGTGAATACCTCTCGGAGAAGACCTGTCCACTGTTTGCTTATCTTCCCGATACTGACTTCATCCAGAGTCAGGATCTTTCACAGGACATCACAAATGATAAACAACATTTCAAAATATTGTACAGTTAATTAAATCATTGATCAAATATATGCCTTACAATAGTGTATTGCATACACTGGTTAACAGTTCCACCTTGTGGGCATTCATAGACATGAAATGCCCATGTCATAAAAAACATATTTTGGATAATTGTTTTTTTTTTACATTATTGTCATGACAATTAATCATATCAGAATTATAATCTTTGGTGAATTCCTCAGTTTTCTTATTCATTTGACATGAATTATACATTTTATCAGCAGAGTTATAATAGTTTGGTTTTTAGTTTTATTGTAGCTTTTATTTATACCTTTTTTATTTAGCCATTTTGTTACGTGCTTTTGTCATGTTATTATTTATTTGTTTTTTTTATGTTGATAAATAAGATTAATTTGTTTTTATTTTTAATTAAAGTTTTTGTTTATTATTATAATTGTAGCCTTAATAAAAATAAGCCTTCAACTTATTTCTGTTTATTTCTGAGGCAACATTTAAATTTTTCTTTTAGTTTAGGTTTTTCCAGTAATTTTTAGGCCAATATTTCATTTGATTTCAATAAACAGAAATGTTTTAAAAATTTTAATTTTAGTAAACTATAATAACTTTGTTTACAAGTCAAGTTTATAAGTTAACTGACTGACATCCTGTGTTAAAATCTATCAGAAATAAAGCCCCTGCTAAAACATTTAGAGGGCTACCAAACAGTATAAATAGTTTACAAAACACTTTTTACAATTTATAAATTTTACATTATAATTTCATAATAATAATTATTGTTATTTTCATCCATTTGTTTTTTGCTTGTCCCTGTTGGGGTCACATGAAGCCTGCTTGTCCATATTGGGGGTGCTTTATATCATTTTATAATAAATATTAGCATTATCCATCCATTCTCTGCTTGGCCCTATTGGGGTCACAGACTCACGGGGAGTGCTGGGGAACCTTTCCCAGCTATCTCTGGCTGAGGCAGGGACAGGTCACTCAGGACAGGTGGCCAGGCGATCATCATTATTATTATTTAGAAGAAATAAGAACTGTGATTTACTAAATCGTAAACGGAACTACTATTACACACCAAGAGCTTCAGGCAACATCTGGTAAAACATCAGATTAGGTTTCTATCAAACAGTGTTTGAGTAAAGATACCTCAAAGTCCACGTCTGGCAGGCAGCTCCAGCCACAGAAAGGTCCCTGGAGCTTGAGAACCGGCTCCCTACGCTCATTCTCTACTGTGAACTTGGGGAGGAAAGGGTGCCACTGCTGCCGAACATATCCAACTGTGTTTCCTGGAGGAGCCTGAATCTCCATCTGGTGGGGAGGAATCCAGAAAGAAGGACAGGGTGACCCGATCGACAAACAAATGATAGCAGAGCTTCTCTTAGCTCTCTTTTTAGCTATATGACTTTTAACCAACTGGGGTTACGTTTTATTATTTAAAAACTCTCAAATAATGTGTTACAATTTAAAATGTATTACATGAATAGTATGCCTGTGCTATTTCTCTTGGTTTGATATTTTATTATATAATCTAATTATAGTGTGGCTAAAAATGCACATGAGATCACCTCTTGCAGACAGCATGGAAAGAAACAGGACATGCATTTCAGTGGACGGTCAACTGTGATGATTTCTTGTCCAAAGTTATCGATGACACGGATGGTGAAAGATCGCAGCGGGCCGCAGCACTGACGCGTGAGGCAGTCGTTCTCCTCCACCGCATAGTAAACACTCTGACCCACAGAGTTACGGATCTCATATTTATTGTTGCTCTCGAAGCCTACCAATGCTGTACAAAAACACAATCACAGATTTAACTACAGGATGCTACTGTTTAATGTGAGATATTGTACAAAAATACATATTCAGCAAACATATGAAGAGCTTGGTTCCAAAATGAGATTTTTCAAAAATCATGTTTTTATTATGTCATCATGTTTTTATTGTGTTTTATTGTGTTAGTTAGCTGTATTTTTTTTGTTATTATGGCTTATATCAAAACAAACCAACTGCAGTTTTATTGATATTAATTGGAAAGCAATTTAAAACAGAGTTATCTCATTTTGGAACCAAACTCTTCATATGTTCATCTATAAAAAAATAGAGTATATACCTTCTATAACCTCTACTTTCTGTTTAATGAGAAGCTGATCTACCTAAAAGAGAGAGAAAAAATAGGTTTTAGTTACAAAAAATGACATGTTGCAAAAGTTAAATGTTAGTTGTTGTGATTGTTAAAGCATTTAAAGATGAAATAATGATTTTAGAGAAATAGATGTTATCTAACCTGTGTTAAATACTCCAATCCAGGTGGACATCCAGGTATCCCTGTATTTGGAACCATGTACATATTCATAGGTTGCATGGTCACCTTCAGAAAAGATAAATGTGTATATGAGCGAATCACTTTTCAAAGTCACCTAAAGATTTAGGTTGACACAAATAAATGTATAAGATATAGAACATTATTTTAACTTTTCTTTTTTATATATTTAAAGTGATGTGACTGGCAACTAACATATTTATTTTTCTTTCTTTCTTTCTTTGCAGTTCACCCAAATAGTCCGGTGTCCTGACAAAAATGTTGTTTAAAGGGGTCATATGGGGCGAATACGTGTTTTTCTGTGTCTTTGGTGTGTTATAAGTTGCCCATGCATGTATTAGACACGTACAACTGCAAAAATGAAAGTGTTCTAACAAAAGATGCATTCTATCTAAAAGCGAATGCTCACCCAGACCTGCCTGAAACGCCTCGTGTAACCACACCCACACAAATCTACGTCAGTTCGTGGTATGAGTTGACTAAGACCGCCCAAATGTATACGCAAGTAAGGTGGGCGTACCTGTCAGTTCAATTGCTTTGGAACCTGATGTTCCAAATATGGTAAGAGGCGCTACATTTCCATCACACACTTGCAGTATTCGACCAATCACTACGCACTGGTTAACTGGCCAATCATAGCACACCTCGCTTTTCAGAGCAATGAGCTTTGTCAAAAATCTGCGCGTTTCAGAGAGGCGGGGCAAAGAGGAGATACGAACATGCACAGTATGTGGAAAATACAGTGTTTTTGAACCTTAAATAGTGTATACACATTGCATTACATCTAAAACAAACGATAATATTCGTTTTAGCCCTGTCATATGACCCTTTTAAAATTATTTACCTTTTAAATCATAGTTTTTAAATTATGTATAGCAGGTCAGACTGTATCGGACTTGTGTCAACTAGGGCCAAACATAAAACTGGTATCTTCATCCGTGTATGTATTTATGGGCGTTGTCCTATCAGATGTGTCTCAGACTGATGCACAGACTTGTTCTACAAGTTAAACTACCCACACTAACCTTTATTAGTTCATTACAAAATCACTTATAAAATGCACTATTCACTTTAAAATAATCAACATCAACTATAATCATGAATATAAAACAATTGGCATAATATATATTTACAGATAGGAGAATATATTTCATCAGAATGAACCAACAACTGAGGGAAAATAAATCGGATATAATCCTTTATGCTTATATCTATCGACATCCGAAAAACGATGTTAAATCCTAAATCTGCCAGTTTTGAAATAACCTAAATAAATAATTTGTAAACAAGAAATAAATCTCAGAAATCTGCACGTATCAAATGAGAGCAGATCCAGGAGGATAACAACAGTTTGTCTAATCCAGTGAGTGCGCTCAATGCTGAGCTGTCTATAATAACTGATCTTATTCATCACTTACACACAGCAAAACCACATTTTATGAACACGATGACACTGACAAACGTGCTAGTTCTGCTTTGCGAATGTGTTTATAAGATAAAAACTCACCTGCTTCGTCTTATGATAAGGAGAATAACGGGTGGTTTTAGGAGTCTCGGCCACATATTAAACAACACATCTGATAGGCTGAAATACTTCTCACGTGGTGTGATGCTTCTTTTACGTGCGCTTTCGTCGTGAGTTCCCGGAAGTGAATTAACAAATCCTACTATGGTAGACAATTGTCTCATGAATATTAATAACGTAACTTGACGTTGGCACTGTAATCTTTGTTGATTGGTTAAACGGCAGATATTTGCACGCGATGAGGGCGTGTTTATAAATATTGATTATCATTTGGTTTTTAAATACCGCCTGCACATGCTAGTTTATATTCTCCTCCTGCAAGACTCACAGAAACCCCAAGTGAGTACATGAATGTAACGTTTGGTCATTGTTTGTTGTGTTTTAAGAGGGGAAACATACATATATTTAGTCGGATTGTTTCACATTAAAGTGAGGGGAAACCGGGACTCTGTGTTATCGCGAATTGGGAGGTGTGAGATGTTAGTTATACAAAACGTAAAACCAATAAAACCCAACACAGTTTATTGTCCACAATCCATTAACCAATCGATTGTAGAACCCACAGTATTGCATTCTATGGATGTGAGGTCCACTCGCAAACAGTTCACGACATGGAGACTCTGCAAAACAAAGCCTGGATCAAATTGAGAGAAAAAAAGACACACTGGCTGCGTCCGAAATCGCATACTGTGACAGTTTGTACTGAATTTGAATAAGAACCTACATATCGGCCGTCAAAACAGAACGTTCTATATAGTATGAGTGGGAGTAGTACGAATACATTTCGGACATACTGCGTCCGCCATGTTTTATGGTCATGTGACCCGCATGCGCTTTTGACCTAAGACGTATTAACAACAACCTACTCGTGAGCATTGATAAAAACACAATTTAGTCACGAGAAATTAATTTATTGGCACTTACGTTAAAAACGGACGTCCGCCTTAAAGTTTTCCTCTATATTTATTTGATTTACTTTTGAAATGTGACCGTTGCTCAACTCCCGTGGCATCATGGGATAGAGAAGTGTCCATCTGATCCACACTCACGAATCTCAGCGGAAGTAGTAAGTAGACCATCAGGGTATTTCTCGCATACTGATTTTTGCATACTGAGGTTTCGGACATACTATTCATGACTCATACTCATTTTCGCCTACTATATAGTATGGAAGTAAGCGATTTCGCACGCAGCCACTATATTTTATGATGGGAAGAAACTCAACAATCTCACACCTTGCTGCAAAGTAAGTTCTGCCACGACGAAAGGGCAACCAGTGTAACAGGACAACGACAGGACTGTACAGCATGCATTAAAATGACAGGATTCTATAAAGTTTCATTTTAGTGCTTGTATTTCACTTTATAGACATGCATTGTTATTTGCATTTATAACCTTTATTGACTATTTTAACAATGCATATGTATATTTTTTGTGTAAATATGTGTGTGTGTATATATATATATATATGAAGAGTTTGGTTCCAAAATGAGATAACTCCGTTTTTTAAAATGTTCAAAAATCATGTTTTTTATTGTGCATTCCAATTAATATCAATCAAACTGCAGTTGGTTTGTTTTGATTTAAGACACAATAACTGAAAAATCTCAAAAGCTATCTCATTTTGCAACCAAACGCTTCACATGTATATACTTATTTATAAAGTATATTATTCACTAACACATTAAACCATAGACATGTTCTTAACTCCTTTCCTGTGTCAGATATCCAAGTCGAACCCCTTTTCTGTTCATACATACGAGATAAAAATGTCAGATGGTTTAAACGTATTTTAATGCAAGCAAAACGTTTTTAAAACAATCATTTGTAAAGTTTAAATCAATATGATCTCAATGAAAAGTTAAACACAGAAACATACAGAACCGTAAATCTAAAATGAAAATGTACTAATATTGAGAAGATATGCTGTACATATGACCCAGGACAAATTCATGACAGTGTTTTGCTTGTTTTGGGATTTTTACACATGGATGATATTCATGTAGTGGCCACAAGAGGGCAGTATTGAGCTAACACTGTAGCTAAAGGCATTATCATTGAAAAAAGCTTGAGACAATTGAGCGTGTTGGTGTGTGTAAGGGACTGTAGTGAGTCCAAGACTCAATTCAAAGCTATAACCGAAGACGTATTAACTAAGAACTGCAGATCTGATGCACTATAAGCACTGTGAATTTTTATCTAAATTATTTCCATAACAAGAATGCAATAGTTGAATTCTCGAACTGTAGACACTTTCAGAAACTGTGATTCATTCAATGAGCGTCTAATGTCTGTCCTACATAATTCTTGGTAACTTCATTAGGGCATGATAACTTCTCAAAAGTATGAGGTCAGAGACATTTTGTTACCAAACAGACACTGTGTGGTCTTATGGTTAAACTTGTCTAAAAGTATCCTCTGGTTCTGAGCAACTGGGCTAAAAATAGCCTAGTAACTGGGCTATTGCCGAAAGATGCAAGAAATGGCAAAAGTTCGAGTCTGTTCTTGTTTTCAGACCAACAGCATAATTCTAGTTAATGAGAACAATTGTTACTCTTTTGGAAGCAGTGGAAATAGTTTTAGAAGTTAAGGGACGGAATGTGACCATTTTTTTCTGACTATAGATCAAGTGTACAAGTATTTATGTACAAGCTAATGTCTGTTCTTTAAAGGTCAACAAAAGAGTCATTTTACTAAAACATTATTAGATCCAACATAGCCTGTAGTTCACCCATGTCACTCATTTTGTTCAAAACCTGTATATGACTCTTTCTTCTTCGTAACACAAAATAAAATATTTTGAGAAATGTCTCAGTGGTTGTGTTCACACAATGGATGTCAATGGGGTTCAATGTTGTTTGGTTACCAACATTCTTCAAAATAACTTCTTTTGTGTTCTGAAGAAGAAAGAAACTCGTACAGGTTTAAAATGACATGAGGGTGAATGAGTAAATGATTAAGTAATTTTCATTTTTGGGGGAGCTATGGTTTTGGGGGCATATTTGTGCAATATTACTAGCAAAAAGGCAAACCACAGCATTTCAGTGAATATGGGTTTTATTAAAAAACTGTATAGAAACAAAAAAGCTCCCAAGAAATAAAGCATACATTTACTACACTTTCATCACTTATTATTTGCTGATCCTCTCTTGTGATAATATTTATTAGCTATTCTTCTGGGTCTTGACTTGATAATCCTTCTGAGGTTTCTTTGTGAGGTTGTTAACAATGACATTGGTATGTTTTTTTATTTCATTGACAGGAAACTGTTTATTATTTTACATGATCAAAAAGAGACCACAAAGGTGGTATGCCTCTTTGCCGGTGTCTGTTTTTGCTGTCTTCTATCTTTTTCATATGAAGGCTAAATCTAGCATGCGATTTTGATGAATGTTGCAACCTGACAGTTCACACTGAAATGACATTGCAACAATCATTTATGCTTCCAATTTGTCTCCACATATAAAAGAAGCTCATATCGGTTTTGATAACGTCAGATTCAATTAGCTTTTTGTTGTTCACACCGACACATGTGTCATGTATGAGGGAAAAAAACTAATTTGGCCGACATTCATCTGGAGTTTGGGGACTGCAACAGAAACCGTAACAAGCAAACAAACCCTTGCAAAAATGTAGATGTTTAAATTAGCAGTCAGCGAGAAAACTGAGAAAAGGCAGTTTCGACAATCTTCACACAGATAAATAAAAACCCACATTTACACACACACGCACACACACACACAAAATAAAGATACCTTCTCTCCACCAGATGAGCGTATGTAAATGAAACTTCCAAGCTCATTAAAGTTGTGTTAAATGATGACTGGTTTCCGGGAATGCAAATATTGATCTCTCCATGTAGCTCTAATGAGATTCGAGCTGGGTCTACAGCCATAAGCATATGAAAACATATTCAATAACTGTATGTACACTTTCATGCAAAGTGCCACTAAATATTTTAGCATATTCCATTTTGTATTCACAGATGCATAAATAAACGTGGGACTATGCAAGCCTATAAATGTTTAATTAAGCTGTCAAGGTATCGAGAACGATTCGCGTGAACCCTTTTGTGTCACGTTAAGATCAAACAACATTATGCAACATCTCCGAGATGGAAGATGAAGCCGAAACACCGATTGAACAAACACACAGAGTCAACAAACACACAGAGTCATCGGGCACCTTTTAAAGCACAAGAGGTTGTCTGAGTACACACACCGCAGGCCGCGTGTGTACGTGCGTGTTTATTTGAGCATATGAGGGGTCTGTGCTTTATTCACTTGGGTAATCTGGCGGCCAGTCCTAACGAGCTTGTCACCAACCCATATAATGAGTCTGGAAAAGATGAATGTAAAAGTGTATCCATTACTGGGCCATCTTCCTGTTCATTAGCTTAGCATAAGGTTACGATATATTACTCTAACCCCTAACAACCTCTCGCTGCCCTAAAGAAGAAAAGTGCAATTGCGTCGGGCCGGTGCGAGCTTAGCGAGTCTTGTGAAACAACATTATGCACAGTCGGGAATTATAACAACGATACGCAGATATGCTGTCATCTTCGCATTGTATCCCCACTTCCTTTGTCTCGGTGTCTTCTTTTCGCAGAGCGGAGACAGTATGGTTAGTTTTGGCAGGCGGCCTCGGTTTCCACGGCAACTTTATAATTGCTTTGGAAGCGGTCCAGACGCTACTGGATGCCAAGGAATTATTGATGTCAGAAAGAAACATGTATGAAATGAGAAAATATGTGTGCAGCCATATGGTCCCGTGCACAATGAAATCGTAACGTCGCCGACTTGCCTTTTACGATGTTTTTCAAAGACAATTAAAACGTAGCATCACAAAGCGCTTTCATGATCGGCCATGTTGGGTTAAAATATCGCTTTACCTAAATGAAGTGTCGAAAGGGTTACAAAGTCTTCCCAGCATACGTACTGTACGTGCACGATAACGTTTTGTATGCCGATTTGCATAAGTAATGTTTTAGAGAAGTGGGACAGCCCGCTAGTTTGACGAAGCATCTTGTAAGTCATATCGCCTCCGCTGTAAAATGTTCTTCTTCCACCCAATCGCTCCGAGAGTCATAGAAGCATTAACCAGGGCTCCAGCGACGCTCATTAAAATAACATATAGTGTCCCCAGGTGAACTAACAGGCGGTGTTTTATTGCTATGCACGAGCGCGAAAATATCTTTACAGTGTGAGAAAAACACGCAATCCCCTCCGTCTTCAATGGCCGAACTGTTTTCTCGTTGTGTTATGAAAGAGCGTGCTAATAGGAGATGAAAATGACTTGCTGGCTGGTCTTTTTTCCTCCCGGCTTTTTGTGGGGTTAATTTATGCCCTGTGAGGAGGAGTCCCTCTCGGGTGAGAAGAGGCTGAGATCGGTGTGAAGTTTGTTGAATGGAGAAGGGGCCAACAGGCTTTCCAAACACGCACACACAACGCTAACAGTACAAAGACGGTATTCACAGCTGCGTGCGCACAAGAGCTGCG
This sequence comes from Triplophysa rosa, assembly GCF_024868665.1. Lineage (NCBI taxonomy): Eukaryota > Metazoa > Chordata > Actinopteri > Cypriniformes > Nemacheilidae > Triplophysa > Triplophysa rosa. Next base: position 5,821,387 of record NC_079912.1, read on the forward strand.
TTAAATGTTTGAGTTGATCGAGATCACAGGTCAAGATCGTGTCAATGATAAATGATCGGTGGTGCTTGCTAAAGCCAGCATTACTATTGTTGCTCATAGTTTGCTTTGCTCACGAGTATTCAACTTTAGCATGCAATTCAGCCCACATTGCCTGTGGATAAATTGTACCTAGAGTCATGTGTTATGTTGAGATGCATGCTTTTCTTTTTTTTATAGCAGTCAGACTTGGCTGAACCTAAAAATGAAAAGAGAAGTTTCTGGGCCGTCTTGGGACCAGAATATTAAAGACACTTGAGGGTGGGATCTTTTGACTTGGCCCTTACAGAAATTTACCTTGTATTGCAATCAAAGTTCAAGATAAGGAAGACTTTTGCTATAAATATATTTTTGTACTTCCATTATCCCAAATGTTTCCAACAATAATTAAATCCAGCGACGTTAGTAATTGTATCCAGCATCAGGTCACTCATCATTGCGTTATCACAGCATCATGAAGCTACACCTTTATTATTGTTGAATTGAATATGCGACATCTAGCGACAAAATTACACACTGTACCTTTAACTATGATATTGTAGTAAAACCATAATAAACCATAGTGAACTATAAAACATATATAATATGTAGTAAAACCTATTATTAACATAGCAACCACTTAAGGTTTTAATGGGAAGGTACCACTTACATTTTGCTGAGAAACATATTTCATATTATGCTGCAGGATGGGAAAATAGTAAAGGATTCCGATTTGGATGTCAAGTGTGTTGGGGAGTAATAAAACGTAATTAACGGAACTAACTTAACTACGTTTTTTTTAATATATAACTTAACAATATGACTTAATCTGCTCTTAAAATAACCGTTTTAAATAAAAATGGTATTGTTATAGGCTAGTAAAAGTGTTGTAGTGTTGTTTTTGGTTATAGGTATGGTTATTGTTATTGTGGTGGTACTAGTAGGCCTACACATTTATGACAGTCTAAACATATGTGTTAAAAGAAAAGTCAGCCCTTTGCAACTCAAACCTTTCTATTGCCTTGTTGCATTTTTTTATTTGATCAATTCAAGTTTTTGAACATTTCACAAATGCATGGTAAAAAATTAAACCTTAGCATTAAAAAATGATTTCAGTTGAGCTCTGTTTTTTTCCAGTGTTGAAACAACCCAGCATTTCCATATGGTTTACAAGTAAACCATGGTTAATTTTCATAAGGGTGATTTTAGCTTTTCCGTTAAGCTACTTTCTTTAACGCAACAAAACGCATGCATGTTGTATTGTACATGAGATTTACAGCCTGGCAAACTCTACACTGAAGTAAATCACGAATAGCCTAATGTTTGTAGATATCTAAAATTGTTTAGTAGCCTGTTATGTAGCCAAGTAGACTACTTCTACAAAAGACGAGCTCTGTAGCATTTTGCTTGGCAGACTGCTGTTTTAAAGCAACCTCTCCAATGTTCTCATACTGTAGGAAAACTACAAATAGCTGGCTTAAAATGACATGTTGAAATGGAGAATCCATTCACAAGGACAGGTATAAATGAAGTGGAGAGAGTATCAAAATACACATGCCTGCCAAAGCCAATGGAAAGGAAAACAAGCCAAAAGCAGATCACCTTTGCAGAGGGCTTGGCGACAGCGGGGGACCCGCAGTAGCGCGGGAACGCGCCGGCGGGCGTCAGGAGCGCGCTGTCAAAAAGCGGTTACCAACTGTCAGCCGCGGCTAAAAATGATTTCAGAAAGCGGGGTTAGAAGTTCAGTGCTCTGCTTCTCCCCGTCCGTCTCAGGCGGATGGAGGGGAAGCCCTGTCACCAGCACAAGCCCCGAAGTGATTTATTCAACTTTGCGTAAGCTCCACAAACCCACCGCTTTCATTTCTTCCTCAGACCTTAGTGACGCCAGTGACCCCTGTGCTGTAGTGATGCTGTGGACGTTTCGTTGCTGCATGTGTAGATAACAACTAAAAAAATGCACTGATGAACTAAAATAAATAAATTAAACTAATAAATAACTAAACAAAACTAAATAAAAACAATAAAATATAACATCATTTGAAAATCATGAATTGATAACTCTCACTGAATGCATATTTCTTGTTGCTTAGTTATGGCAAGCCATAGGCTACTTTCAAAATGTTATGCTAAATTATCAGCCACTAATATAATTTAATATGCATTTGCACAAAGACTTTGTATAGTAATGCATTCTATATAGATGCTGGTCTTGCTTTAAAAATAGGGTTATTTCAGGTAAATTGGGATGCTTTTGGACATTGAGATAATTGTCAGTTTGTCCAAATCCACCCCAATTAATCATTTTTACATTTAACATTAACCTTGACTTATATTTTATTTGAATTCGACATATATGTGCTTTATATCCATGCAAAATAAAACAAACAAAAAATAAATAAAAATAACAACGAAACCCAGCCCTTTCAGCATATTCGGTGCAATTTTTTAGACAAATACAATTTTTTAACTTTATGTATAACTTGAATCATAACGATTTCTATTCTATTTCTATTTTGAGCTATTTTGTAGGAATATAATAAATAATTAAAAACAATTGTAATAGATTAGGATAGTGTGTGGATAGTAAACCGGCAGGAGACTCACAACGACACTCTCAGCTCTGAAGAGAGACGCTGTGTTTCCGTGATGGAGGATGATAGCTTGGCATTCGTTCAAATGCCATTCTCTCTTGTATTTCTGTTCAAGAGACACATTGGTGGTGGCTCTTTCTATGCCATCTGCAAACCACGCACTGTCCCGGACACGGGATCACAAAGGTGTTATTTTTCAAAGCAGGCCCTGTGCACCTCCTGCTGGGCTGGCCAGGCCGTTCTTCAAGGGAGATGGGGGAAACTTCTGAGGGCGTGTGGCCCTCCCTGTCGCCCGCCTCCTCCGAAGCATCCCTTTGAGGGGGTCATAACTGTGGCCTGTATAACATGGGTTACTGCTGATGCTGGTTGGTCACACTTGATGAAGCCTTTAAAGAATTCTCCCTTTCATGCTTGGTTTCTATTAAAATTCTGCAGGTCAACGCCTGGCTCCCAGACGGGCGGAGACACTGTCTCCTACAGCTAGGGGGCACTGTCTAACCATGTTTCATCTGATAAGCTCTCTTCCATTGACTCTCAGACAAAATGAGCTTCCACACTCCATTTTAGCTGGAGATGAAAGTGTGGAATCCTTCGATGGTGCTTCACAAAATAAAATACTCCCGACTTAACATAAGTGTGAGTTCTGTTCGTACTGTCATAGAGGATTATATTCAGAAAGTATATTCTGTTGTGTATGCAGCGTGTTTGTGAAGTAGCCTATCTGATGTGTGTGGAGCAAAATGGCATGTTCATGATACATAAATGATAATTATATGGTGTGAAAAAAAAAGGTTTTTATTTGATCTCTAAGCTATTATTTTATGAATAACAATATAGATTGTAAAAGGATGTATTGCAAAAATCAAAATCAGGATTACATTAAAGAAAAAAGAACAAAACATATTGTTTAGAGTGATTACTGTGGTAGTGTTTAAATCCTAAATATAAAGTCAAATGTACATATTATTTTTTAATTGGGACATTTCATTTGTGTTAAAGATTAAAATATTAACATTTTAACTGTGAAATCCGTTCTACCTCTTTAATGTTTTATAGTTGATTCTAAATAATGCTGATCATTGTTACTGTTGTCATAAGACTGACACTTCATCCAACATTAATAATAATTTTAAATAACCAAATAATTCACGACACTTAAATATAACATTTAAATTTAAAGTGTCATTCATTTTCTAATTTATCTATTTATTAATAATGTAACAATACACGGTACAATATAATATAAATGTAAGTACAATATAACCCTAACAGTTTATATATTAACAAAACATGCATATCAAAGCACTGTGTTAAAATAAAAAGACATCTTACATAAATACTATGTTGGAATTACACAATAGGCATTAATAATCTGGCAAAATAGTAGATAAAACATTATTTATTTATTTTAAATATGAAATTTTAAAATGGTACACTAGAACGATAATCAAATCCATTTCTCAATTTTTTGGCAGAACATAGATTTCATAATTTTTTTTAAAAGAAGCACATATGTCACATAAGTTAAAGTAAACTTTACTCTGACAGAAGTGGATCAAAAGACAATAATATAGCTTAATCGTGTCATCTATGCCAAACATGTGCTCTTGAGTCCAGCACACAGAAGATGAGCCAGAGACGCCCAGAGCTGTTTGCCAGCACAATGCTTCTCTCAGTTTTAGCACTTTTCCAAACTGCACAGCGAGAGAGGTTGATCCCAGCCCGGCTCTCCTGAGACACGCACACATGGAAAGTGCACAGAGCCATCGCTGTGTTGTTTACACTAACATACTGTACACACACGGCAATGTGCTGTCAACACCCTCTAACATCACCAGAGTCCATTTACATATTTACACACTCAGCGTGGGGCAAAAATGAAACGGTGCTCCAAATGAATACAAATGTGAAGTAGTGGAACTTGTTTTAATAGGTGTATAGTTTAACTATATCTATTTTTACATAATAATATTTAACTAGTGACTAAATTAGCAGGGACAAAAAGAGATATTTTATATAGCTTGTGTAATTTAAATAAATAAGAGAGAATATTTTTTCCAAATTATAAAATTAAACTTATGATATATGTGAACTTTTACAAAACAGTTTTTATTCAATGAGCATAAATTTAACATCATTATGTGATATTACACTAGAGATATTTTATGTCTTGTTTAAGATACCATTGTGCTTTTATAAGATATGATAACATTATAAATTACAAGAATGTATATTTTCATAGAGCCTTATATTATAAAATGTAGGCTACTAAAATATTTACTGTCATACCAATGATTCATAAAGTGACTCAATTGTAGACCCAAGAGTCTGAGAAACCGACAGTTCATTCCACTATTGCTGGGTACCAGGCATCCATCCACCGGTGCTATTCCTTAATCCGATTCATTTGGCCTCGGCGTGGACTGGCGTTGTGTGTTTGGATGGGGTTCATGTGCATGATGGATGTTATTGTCAGAAATGCCAAGGTCAATACACAACGCTCATGCAAAAAAAAAGGGACTTACTTATTTCAAAAGCACATCCCATGTATCATCCTTGCAATCTGACCTTGCCTCCTTCTGTAATAACATTCTGCAAGAGGACAACTGCTGGGTTCATTCTGCGGCGCTGGCGTCCGTCGGTAAAACGGCCAGCTGAATAGGCCTGTCTCTCTTTCACACACACAAAGTATTGATTTCAAAGAATGGTCAGTTTTGGTGTGAAATAAAGTACAGTAAATTCTTTCTGGCATCACCATTGGTGAGATGGTTTTAGGCTTAAGTAAACAACTTAAATACACATTTATACACACGCGCGCGCTCTCTCAAACCCAGTATTTTACCCAGCATGTCTTATGAAAACATCATGCATAACTTTAATGGACTTGTTTCACAGTACGCTCAACGTTCTGGCCAAAAACGGTATCCCAGTAGTGGTCAACTGTATATCCGATTGATTGACAGTGTCACGATTAGCTTTGGTTTACATTAGTCTATTTGTACACGCTACTTTTAACACTGCAATTCTGTGGTCATCTGGAAAATTCATAGCACTTAGAACTGCTGCGGTTGGCTTTAGCGCAGTTTCTTCCACAGAATTATGCCCTTTCTGCATAAGTGTATATCTGTAAATTATGATCTTTTGATAAAACCACATTTATTTAGTCATTTAAGGGGTTGTGCAACGGTGTTTCATGCATTCTGACTTCTTTACAATGTTAAACGCGCTGGCTTCTCATGCTTCACATGGTCAGCTTGTCAAAAAAACGAGTTGGACGTGTGACGTAGTATTTCTGTGCTCGATACACTCTCCCAGCGTTCGTATGGGTTCGTCAAGTTTTTTCGAACATGAAATTCCCTTACGTATCAACTTTTCTTAGTCCATTATTGTACAATTCTCCTGGAAAAGCACGCCCACGCGTCTACCTTCGAGATGAAAGTGCATGCACCACGCGTCAACCAAGGAGAGCGGGAGAAGGAGCATGCGCATGCAACCAGCTGGAGCAAGAGAGAGAGAGCACTGCGTTTGCGAAGTTCAGCTGTGTTTGTTTGTTCTCTGCATATGGGTGATGAATGTTATATAAACGGTGGATATAACACTGGGTTTGCAGTTTAAAACTGATAGATGGCACGGTCCCAGCGCTAAAGGATGCCGGATATGAACCGCACGCGGTAAGTGAAACTGAGTCGAATGTCTGGGCAATCGCCAATAAGTGTGCATACGCTACACAACACGAACTTATTGTGAATCAACAGTTATGCAGGGATAAAGCGATGATGTATTGTGTGCTCATGATGTAGTCCTGCCCCGCCCTGCACGCCTTCAGGGCTTGTCTGTTTTTGGAAATAATCGTACGGCTGTGTCTGTCTTCTATAAATGTGATCAAACTAAAGACTCTTCGAAGATACGAAGTATGCAATACCACTCTATGTGTGATATGTCTGCTTTAAGGCCGTGTCAAAGGGGTCACGAATCAGCACGCTTAAACTGAAGGGACATTGAAATGTTTCTTTCTGTGTGCTTGGTTAGAACCTGTCAACCCACCGGGCCGCAGTCTCTCGCCCGATGTGACATTGACCTCTCCTGCTAATGGGAGGAAACACTCTAACAGACAATTAAACGCGGCCACTTGTGAGGCTGAAAATGGAAATCTTCCATTGATATTCCGCTCCGAGTGCTAAGTTTCCCTCCAGGACAAAAGAAAGAACGAAGTACCCCGGTCTAAGAAAACGACTTCAATTAGCCTAAATGTTAATCACCACAGCTCAGAACAAAAAAGTCAAGCTGGGAAATCCCTTGATGGAAATTGTTATAATTGCCCGTAACTACGGGGAAGAATATTTCTCTGCTCTTAATTACATGTGACTTAATATTTAAATATACCATTTGCCAGGGTTTCAAAGTATCTTAATCATGCCCATTAATTTTTAATATCTAACATTTGGAGTGGCAGCGCGCGCAGATAAACACCTTTTACAGTTTGACTGGTTACAAGCGGCAGGTCAGAGTAAGAGAATGTCAGCCTTTCATTATTCATGAGGCCTCGCTGACACGACGTGATCGTTCCGACAGGAGAAGGTAATTGTGCCATCCGCTGAGGTGCTGGAGGGATCAATAGCGCACAGAGTTTCTGATGCATAGGAAATCCATTCACGCCCGCCTCATTCTGTACTACTTTGTATATAGATGGCATGGACTTGTACGGTGATCTGTTCATTATTGCAAAATAAACCCTGACAGAAGGGGTTTATTTTACAGTAGAGTAGAGAACAATATTATGATGTACTGTCATGACATCATTTGCTAAAAGTCAGGTTAGTGAGCGCCAGGTGTAGAAGATTAATGTTTACCACCTGCTCTGTTTGCTCTTTGTTTAGGTCACCAAGACTTGGTCCAAATTTCTGCGGTCTGATAACATTTTGCCCTACGGTGGCCAAAACTTATAAAACATAACCAGAGAGCAAATATAAAAGGATTTAAAGTTGAATCAATGATAAGAATAACCAATTTCTATAGCATGGATTTACCTTTAAATAGATTATCTTTGCTATTTGGGCAATGATTACAGGAAGGGTGTATATTATAATGTCTACTTCCTACGGAGAGATATTATTATTGGCATTATATACACCAAATGTTTGCTAGGGTAGACTATGTATACACACAGTGAACGTACGCATAGTGGTTATGCAGACTTTGAAATATGCACACTTACATACCTGCATTATGCATACTTGCACACCCTCTCTGATTATTTATTATCTTCTATGTTGCATGCTATTACGTTTTACATACCTCTCTGAGACACTTGATTCTGATCTTTCTGTAAAATGATTAACTAATACCAGAGGTGTAAAGAGTACCTGAAAACCATACTTAAGTAAAAGTACAGATACCTTGCAGCGAAAATTACTCCATTACAAGTTACAAGTCACCAATTCCAAAACGACTTCAGTAAAAGTCTTCGAGTATCTGATTTTAACAGTACTTGAGTATTTTACTCATACTGAATGTAGGCTCAAAGCAGCACTAGTCCTCAACACTTAAGAGACATGTCAGTGAAAAACAAGAAACAGTCGATTCGTGAGGAGAGCAATCGCATTTATTTTCTTAAATCATAATAAGACTGAACACCTCAAAATTGCAACAAATCATGGTCGACACCATAACCTACTGTACGTCTATTACAAACACCCAAGTCTCATTTAAACTCAAGTGCTCAAAAGTAAGCCAACATTCTTCAAAAAGGTCTCTTAAATATAACGGATAAATAAAATAATGTTAGGTAAAATTAAAAAGTCAAAGCCAGCGATTGTCAACTACCTGATAATGCACTCGCATTCACATAAAGAAGTAAGGGCAAAATTCACAAGAAGTACCTTCAATGCTATTTGTAAAATAGCCCTTTAAATGGCAATATTAATTCTTCTGTAGCAAAAATAAACTGCTGCGAAAAAAGATAGGTGCCATGCAAAATGTAATGTGTAATTGCATTAGTCATTACAAATGTAGTGGAGTAAAGAGTACATATACTTGTTCAAAAATGTAGTAAAGTAGAGAGTAAAAGTTGCTAATATCTTTAACACTCAGTACAACTACAAAGTTGCCAAAAAGATACTTAAGTACAGTAACTAATTACATTTACTCCAATACTTTACACCACTGACTAATACACTGTATTGTTCCAGGCAACCAATATTCTACGCAGCTGGGGTGCCAGGAATATTTTTTCCGTAAATTACATGTTTTTTTTTCAACTTTTCTTGTACATTTGCAGTCCTTGTCTGTAATTTGACAATTTTTGAAAATTTTCGTAAAATTAAAGTTTTTTTGGAGATTACAAATGAAAAATCTGTAAAAAAATATATATAACTGTACAATTCTGTAAAATTACACTTTTTAAATCCCTTACCCCACCCTTGTACCTAACATCATAAGTGAAGCAGATTGTACTAAAACATATCAATGAGATCATACAAAATTAGCCACCTCCTATTAATTACGAATTGCCATGAGATTTTGTTGGAAAGCCCTCAAAACCCTGACATCTTAAAATATGATTTCAATTTTGAAAAACAATTACAGTTGTTGGAAGTGTGGTAACTTTTAGTAATTGACATTAGCTAAAATTTTTTGTCGTTCGAGATTATGATCGTATCAGTAAAGGACAAACGAGGCATGTATGATGATCATCTTTGGACTTTCTCTCTGCGGTCATTACTGTCCCTGTACCTGCTGGTCATTAGAGAATCTCAGAGTTCTTTAAGCTCGGTAGCATGGGTGCTAACCCCAGAGTCCTGGCTAAAGTCCAACGGAGGCTCTTTCTCAATCTGGCCACCTTAATCATGCCCTTGTCTAATTGACTAAATTAGTCAGTGCCTGTGCACCCCAGCTGAGACAAAGCTCAAACCTGTCGGCCTAATCCACACTCTGCACTCTGCTGTAGTTTAACAAAGGCTTTTCACACAAGGTTGGGTTTGCGTAATTGAAGGTCAGTACACAAATAACATGTTTTTGCAAAGGCTATTGATGATGTGCCCTACAATTCATTAGAATGAGCTTTAACAATACCAGGAAAAATAGAGGCAAATCATGTTCTTCTAAACTTAGCCGTCGAGCTAATGCTAAGTAAAAGACAAAGGTCAGAATTTCTCGAGCGGCCCCAAGGAGTCCCGGCCCCTCGCGCCGTTTGCCCTCCACTGTTGTCTGAAACTTGCAGGATCACTGCTGTGATGAAAGCAGCGAGGGTCTCTTTTTCTCCATCTCTGTGTATATCTGGAGTTGCCAGCGGGCTCGTCTCTCAGTATGTGTGCGGCCGTAGGGAGCACCAGGGCAAGAACTACCGCTTTAATTGGCTCTCATTTACACGGCGGCGAAGAGAGAATCAGCCGACTTATTCATCAGTCTACTATTTCCTCTTGCATCTTGCCTCTCATTCCTTACTCTTTTCTTCTAGTCTCTTAGTTGATCATTTTCTTTTTGTGTGTGTCTTTCGAACCTACAGTCGGCTGTATCAGTCTATCTGAAACCTAAGTTGTTAATTATTATTTGGGGTGCCACAATATACCGTTATTGTCAATAACCGTGGTATAACCCCCCAAGATTGTTGATATTGTGTTAATTGTACACATATCGTAATATCGTAAACTATTCAGCATCCATTCAAAATGTTGCTTTAAGAGTTAGAGTGGTTATAATCTCAGCCTCAGAAGTCACGCCCATGGACCGTTGGCTAAACGTCTGATGCGTAAGGCACATTTTTCTGGAAACACTTCTGCACGTTCGAAGTCGTCATATGATTTGTTGAATTTCACAGGATATCCGGGAGACGTGCGTTTCGCGTTCTTTAATGGTCCACCTGGAAACAACACGAAGCCGTCTGATCTAAGAAGTAAGCTGCCGTGTTTACAACGGTTGCTATAAGAATTCAGCACGATCGACTAAACGCTTGATTCTTAATAGTATGCGAGGTTCCCGGCATAAACTTATAAGCATTTTGTTGCTGTTAACATTTGACACGTTCGTGAATGTACAGTATACCGGTCTGTTACTGCGGGCACATTTCCACGCCTCTAAACATGACGCGGCACAAAACGAAACGTGATTGATTGCTTGCTTTACCTGTCAGTCATATGGCCTCTTTGGCGGGCCTTGGCCAAAGAAAGCGGCAATACGCGAGACTAGAGTGGTTACAAACTCTTTCTCTCTGCCTCCGTACACTTGTATTGAGTGTGATTTGTTGACCAAATAACAGACAAAACACAAAATAAACAAAATTAAATATAAATTTCACTGATTGCATCATGTATTTCTTTTCAAAAATCATCCAATAAATGTCGCGATAATATCGGCTGTGAAAGTGCAGTGAAAATCTGATATGGCGACAGCTCTATTATAATTTTTTTCAGGACTTTTTTGCCAAGTTAGTGGATTCAAACCTTTAAAGGACACTAAGGGTCAGATTTACTGTATTAAACAGTGTAAAAATAGTTTGAGGGTGCAATTTTAAAAAAGCGCAGATGGGAGTGGAAATGTCTGCGGGTGATTTACTAACAAGGCACACATTAAAAACACGCAAAATCTCATTCCCATAATGACTAACGCAATCTACCAAGAGCAGCACAAATTAGTGCAAGGTTTAAGTTTTTTTTAAATACCAGTACAATGACGAGCGCTAACCTTAGTAAATCACGTTGAATGATTCATTGAAATACCCTACTCCCATAAAGTTTGCGTCTGAAGAGGAAGCTCCTACAAATGCATATGCAATAAAGTCAATCGCAAAAACAGCTGTGTCCACGCCTTTTCAGCGCTATTTTCACGGCAACCGACAGTAGTTATTTTACGCCAAAAGAGCCGTTTGCGCTGCCGCAATCTGTTAGTAAATCTGGCCCCAAACGTCAGTGAGTTATGTTTGTAAAATAATATGCAATTATGTTTTTCCACAAAGATCGCAATTCCATCCCAGATGTAACTGTTATTGCTCAGAGGTTGCAAAGCTTTCTTAGCTCGTTGGAATTGATAGTTATCTGTTGTGTTTCAATTAAACGGCTCTGCAGATTCTCTTATCAGATCTTCCTGTGGTGTGATGTGTGTTAAGAGTGAATGAACCTGATCGGAAGAACATCGGAGCCGCCCCAATCATTCAACATGTTGAATATTTACCATCAGACGTTCTGATGTGTGGGGGAAACCCCGAGGACAAATGCACAAGAACTCTGTTGATTGTCACGTGGAACAAATCGATACCCAATTGACAGAAGCATAACAACCGTAGTCATGACTTCAACCAAACCCTTTTCTTTATTCTGTCAATTTTCTCTCAAAATACAAACACTATCGTCGCAATTACAAATATTTTCAATAAAAAAATTCAGGTCATGTGCTGGACATATGGATCCGATGTATTACAATGGTGGTAGGAGTCCGAATGTTCTGATTCTTTAAGGTAGAACAGAAAAAAAAAAACACTGCTCCGGGGGTACGTGTGGTCACTACTCTCTGGATGGGTTAAATGCAGAGGTCACATTTCGTTGCCTTGTACTTGTACATGTGCAATGACAATAAATTGAATCTGAATCTAAATCTGAATCTGAAAAAAGGTCCAGTGGAGCAGTGGACTCATTCAAGGGGTAAACGTCAACAGCTATTTTTTATACACAACAGTATTAATATTCTTATTTAATTACCGTGAAGACATAAATTCAACAATATTTGAAAGTTGCAATGAAATTATATCAAGCGCTATGTGCCACCTTAAATGCTTCAGAACACGGTGCTTGAGCAATTTCTCAATGATAAATAATATTTTTAAAATCACATAAAAGGTTATATGTACAAATTTGTTTATATTGAACACATAATAAACATACAGTGAAACAATAAAAACTTATTCTGAAGTCTTATTGAGTTCACAGTCGTCACATTATAGTAGCAAAACGATTAAATCTAGGTTTTTTTTGTCCTCATGTTTGTGGTCTCTCACAGTTTGAATTTCCAATATGATTTAAACAAATCTTTTGGTGAGGTCCCGGCATTAGTTGAAGACATTTCTTCTAAAATGGCTTAGAAGAAATAAAAAAAAGAATTGTTAAACTATATGGAGAGTATGGAGTCTTAAAATAAATGTAAATATTGAGGTAAAATAATCTGGATTTGGATAAATATGATGATCAATTGAGTTCATATTGAGATCTTCAATAATATTGACATTTTGATTGCAGACTTGACTAATCTGAGCTCAGTTTGAGACCTTGTTGAGATCTCTTCTGAAACGCCAGTGGAGAAATTTGTGAGATTGAGAGACTCATTTTTTCCCAGGAGAAATATCTAAAACACACGAGAAGTTCCCGTTTGCTCTCAATTTAATCTCACTGATGTCTTGGAGAAATAATACTTTATTTTTCAGAGAAGAAAATCACCCCTAAAAACGAAAAAAAAAAATACGATGTTGGTTTCTTTACAAATTGTTTATATGGTCTCTTGCCGTCTTAGTAGGCCAATTCTTCTTAAAGTCAAAAGTCTGACTGATTGTTTGATTCTAGTTTGATTCTTTGAAACTGTAGTTTCCTAGACTACAAGCTACGTCATTCAAAACAGCTACCCAATTTTTGGCTTTGATGCCTTATCTCTCAAAATTCAAGAAGCATTTGGGGGAAAAGAGAAGAATGAAGAAGGGATGGAGGTGGATAGGAAGAGTGAGGGATTACACCATTCTCTAATCAAACTCGCCTCAGTGCTCTTGTTCAATCAGACACCTGCTATTAAGTTGATAAATACGCTTTTCACAGTGTGGGGCGGCACTCGTTGAGTAGCCCTGGATACGCCGCTGCCTTCCTAAATCCTCGCAGGAAGGGCTCTATCCCTTTCTACACCTCTTTCCCTATTATCTCGCATTTCATACGCGGCACCAGAATACGTCTAAATGCCTCGGACGTCGTAACCATATCGGTCGCGCACCACAACCGGGGCTGAGTGCATCTGAGAGCACGGGCCTCCATTAGTACTTTGTCTTCCTCTTTCCCCTTTTTGTTCCTTGGCGGTAATGAAGGAAAAACCAGAGAGTGTCTCTTTATGGGGTGAAATGCGACTCGTCCCCCTTAATCTCTTGTCTCGCCTTTTCAGCGACGACGGGTGCCCCACGTCTTGGCGACCGGAGAGGATGCCCACCCGCTGGGAATCTTACTCAGCGCGGCGTCGGGCCCACTGCCGCGCCTGATAAACACTAAATAGGTGCCGTCACAAGAGAGCCTCTGTGTGTGCGTGAGAGCGTGTGTATGACACATTTCAGGTTTTAAGGGTGCTGCAGGTACAGAAATGTCACACGGCTCTTTTGTAAAGAGAGGACAATTGTGGCAGAGCATTAGCTCTTACATAGTGTTCCACCTCTCTATTTTTCTGCTCTTTTTCTCTCCTGTCCTCTCTCAGTTGGGGTTCTGACACGTCCCTCTGAGTTTCTTCACCCCACGGCCACAATGTCACCAGTGACGGCCGTGTAAAGCCTGGTTGCTTTGTATCTTCGCAGTTATGAAAGATGTGAGATACAAGTTGCTTCTAATGTGCTTTATCTGATCAGTATGACATCTCTGGCTGGTAATCCTTTATATGCGTCTTTACTTTCACATTCCCCTTTAAAGCAGAAGACTTTGACCGTTTCCTCGCTCTGATCATATGGCTGAGCTCTGATAAAGGAATATATTATGATGATTAAATGTAATATTGTGTAGTTGCATGCGTAAATATTCAGACCAGGGGTTTTCAACTGGGGGTCCGCTGGGGTATGGCAGGGGGTCCACCAATCACTGTTTGATTTTATTTTTCATTTGCATTAAATATAACACAATGATAAGTTAATTCCTCATTTACTTGCCTTCATGTCTCTCAAAACCTGTATGACTTTCTTTCTTCTGCAGAACACAAATGAAGATATTTTGAAGAATGTTGCTAACCAAACAATGTCGACCCCTATTGACTTCCATTGTATGAACACAAAACCACTGAGACATTTCTCAAAATATCTTTTGAATGATATGAGGGTGAAGAAATTATGACTTACCAAATATTTTTTATTGGGGTAAAAAATAAACATTAAAATATGTACATTGTTCAAAGTAATATTAAAATGTAAATCTAGAGGTCCTTGGCTCTTGTGATATAGTGATAACGTGATATACTGAACGCGTACAAAATTGTTTAAAGGAGTTCAAGTACTGTAGAACATATAATAATATAGAAAATATGGTAACACTTTACAATAAGGTGCTATTTGTTAACAGCAGTACATGCATTAGCTAACATTAGCTAACAATAAACAATTTAGTTTTTCAGCATTTATTAATCCCTGTTAATGTTATTTCATGCCAATACAAACATTCATGTTAATTCATGGTGCATGAACTATGTTAACAGTGACAACGTTTGATTGTAATAATGTTTTAGTAAATGCTCAAATTAATAAATGCTGTAGACGTATTGTTCATTGTTAGTTCATGTTAGCTAATGCATTCATTGTTAACAAGTAGCACCTTATTGTAAAGGGTTACCAGAAATATACTGTAATAGGCTATAAAAAGAGTGAATATGTGCATGATGTTACAGGACACATTTGCAGTCCATTCTTGTAATTCAAAAGGGAAAAAAGAAAACTGATAATAGTATACAGGGACTGTATGTGTGATATACATGTATATTAAATTGATAACAATAAACCGCCAAACAAATCTACTGTTATGTAACCAATGCTGTCGAGGTTTTATGACCAACACTTGTTCAGCTACTGCCAAACTTTAACATAACTAATTATTAAATTACATGTGAATTTATAGTGCATATACAAATAGTATAAAATATAGGGAAATTTGATGTATATATTACCGAAAGCTTCATTTAAAAGATAAAACTGGGCATAAATGCTGAGTGGACAGGTTTGCTATATTCAAATCAAACATTTATTACCGTCAACCATAACGATTTAATCTAATCATATCACACATTAAATGTGTATAATGGGATTTTCGACAAATATAATTATTGACGAAACAAATAATATGTTTTTATTTCTAAAATGTTTATACTGATATAAACTCATATCGCCCACCCCCATAACGATAACCTGAAGTCATTGATAATTCACATATTGTTCAAATCACAAACCAGAAGTGACGAAAATGTGTGTTGTACAAAATCTGATTCTATTTGACCAAAATGATCCAGTTTCCATAGTTCCTCTGGAGATGTTATGACTTGGTTGCACAAACACTGAATAAATATTTGGATTCCAATCCATTTCAATTGAAAACCACAACAGAAGCCATAGCGACCAGCATGGCTCAAATCACTTCAAGTGCTCTTTCAACTGAGCCGGTCTTTACATTTCGCAGTAAAAATGTTTTCTCTGCTAAAACAAACTCGAAATGCCGTATGGAAGAGGCAATTTCCCTCTTTCGGGTTGAAAATGTAAACAGGGGAATATCAAGTGTCCGTTCGTCCTCTTCATAACATCTCAACGTTCTCCTGTTGCTTCAAAGCCAAAATTCATAACTTTGTGGTTAAAGTTCAAAACCCTTTGGAGAACGAAGGCGATGAAGAAAAAGAGCATCAAGATTGTATTGGAGCTGAGAAGTTGGCATATGTCACTGATTGAATTGCACAGTCAATGCGAGGAGGCGGCCGGCCCGTCAGAAGTCTGTTGGCTGGATCTGCTCTCATGCGCGAGTGGAATCCATCATGTGTGGAGAAGCCTAACTCCAATGAGCAGATTCTCCCCAGGCCAGACTTCAGATAAGTGATCAGTGCGGCGTTTCAGCCACTATATCACCGGCGCTGAATGAACAACCCCACATTGACCCAACCAGGGGAGGAAAACACATGTTCTCTGGCTCGGCTGTGGCTGGCTACCTGCAGAGAGGGCTGGGAATTCCTCCAGCGGGAGGCCAAGGGGTTGCAGAGGAAGAGGAACGCTACCCCTACCGCTCGCTGGGTAGCCATTAGCGTGTCCGTGTGTGCGTATATCTGAGAAATACACGGATGCACATTTCTACAACGGTTTTCAGAAGAGTTTAATTGATATTTGCTGTAGGATCTGGGGGAGCAGGAGAGGGTTCGAGATGTGGGCGTTGACCTCCATATATAATTTCAAAACTCCTTTTTATGATCGTTTGTATTCTGATTTGATTTCTAATCAGTTTCTTCTTACATTTTGTATTTTAGTTAACAAAACATACACTCCCGATGCTAGTTTTTGTTTATTGTTGTTAGACACACAATGACACGATGGGCGCTTTTTTTATTGCTGCACCACTTGACTTTGCTATTGCAAATCATGTGTTCCTCTTTTGCTCTGCTCAGCGAGGACAATCGCAACCCGTTGTTTTTTTATTGTCCGTAAAATTTTTGCCGCCTTCCAGACATATGTGGGAAGTATAGCTGCTTTGTCCATTTTGGATTTTTTACGGCACACCGCTTACTATTCATATCATAATCACTTAGACGTGTACATGTGGTCAGTGGGGCAATAGTTCATATAGACCCCACCTTGGTTAAAACCTATCCAAAAATATTTTTATGAGCACAGAAGCCATTGAAAAACGACTAAATAAAGTGGTTGCCTGTGAGTGGGTGTGGTCTGTGCAGGGGGCGGGGCATTGAAATGAGCCCCATGAGAGCGAAGGGAGAGGGGGTTGTACCTTCAGCCCCAGTTATTTACTTTGACCCACAATCGACGGGGTGTACTCGCAGGGCACATGCCAAACTCCGCAGGCGGGCGGAGCGGTTCTGCCCCCTTCTTCACCTCTACATGTATGTTTCTCTCTGTATCTCTCCTTCTACGTCTTGAATACATGCTGAGAATTCCTCCTATATCTCGCTTGGAAATCAATAATAAAGTCCAGTAACTGTGGTACAACAAACCCAAACCAGTGACTGTCACACTGAGATGTAGCTGTTTATTTTAATGAAAAAACGGTAAGATTAAAGAACAAAGTTGTATTGGATTTGCTTTAGACCAACTTTTGTGTAAACACAGTGCCCCAAACAAAGCACACTGTCTTCAGCACAAAGTTGTTTGTTGGAAATGAAATCAAATTTAAATAACTTTTTGGTTTGTGATTTTTTTTCACACAATAATTCAATTTTGGCATCTGACTAGTTCCTACCAAGTAATTTTTGATACCAACAACATTTTCCTCTCAATTTAATAGCTCCGTTTATTATGCTATCCCAATAATGCATGACTATATAGCTAGTTTTATTTTCTTATTTGCATTTAGCATTGTTTTTACCCAGTTGTCCTCCGATCCATTCCGGGGTCATGACCCACCAGCTGAAAACTACCGCACTAACAAGCGTCACGCCACCGTCATGATCTCCTCGGCATTGGTTTGGATTACCGTTAATGCGAGGTTACAAACAATGACTGCAAAAGCACATTATTAGAGAGTTTCTTAGGAAGAGGTTAATTGCTTTGGCGTTTCGCGTCTACGACTTCAAGGAAAATCAGGCTTCCGTTGCCGCGCCGTAGCTGGAGGACCCAATTATCCAAATCAATTTCGTCGACGATCTCCGCTATTGCGAGAGCCATTAAAATTTCATCCTAAATAAACGTAGCATTTGTTATTCGGCGAGACAATTTCATAAACGTGTGTAAAAGTATCTGATAAATTATGCATGGCTTCAACTTCGGCACATAAATAAACTGGCAATTAAAAGCAGCGTTATGTCGAGGGAAACGGAGAAACAGTTTTAAGATGTTAATTATTCAAATGAGGAAGGCGGCTGAACTCTACCTGCCTGCTATTGATGTGATCAAGGTGATTAATACGCCACTATTAGTACGGTGATCCCATCGCAGTGGCAAGGGACGGCCTTGATTTATTTACTTTGTACAATTACACTATGTGATTAGAAGTGCAAACATAATTGGATTTTCAAGACCCGTACGCATGTAATTAGAGCCGCAATGCATCTTGCTTTGTGATCTGAGCTGATGGGCTACCGGGTGATGCTCGAGTTTAACCCCTGTTAGGGGCGGAAGAGGACTCGCTGGCGTCAACTTGACCGGGGATCAGAAGGCTGTTTCGTGGTGCTTAATTGATTGTACAGTGTTGTCAAGAGTGTCACTGCGAGAAATAAAAAGAGCGCTATGAAGGCGTGGGAGAGGTAGCCGCGGGGGGAATTGTGTCCTCTGAACGCATCACCCTCACCGCGGTTAGCCACGACTGGATACGAGCAGGTGAAGCATGCCACGGTGCCACGCAGGATACGACACCCCTGCGTTAGAGAAGATACCAACGGCCTCCATGTCATTTCAATTACCACCTCGGAGGCGCCGCAACCTGAGGAGACGAGGAATCAATGTTTTCACTCATTTACTCATTTTTAATTAAAACACCATGGACCGGCAATCCTTCGCAAAGATTCAGAAACAGTACAGGGATAATATTATGGTACCGAATGATTGCCGTATTCAAATATGACTGTTTTACTATGGTGATTTGTGATGGAAAAAATGCCAATACAAAATATTTTCCACAAACTAAATATCATCTTTAATGATAAAAAATAGCCTTGCAGTGAACGACATCTTTTGTGCCGAATTCACACGTCGCACAGACAGCAGAGGTTTGCGACCAGCGGTTGCGGGATTGGACACATTTTGAGTTTAAAGGGGGACGGCTCCAAGTCAGTTGGGCATCCAGCGTGATTGCCGGCCCCGGGCCCTCAATGGAAAGTTGTGGAGAGAATCTGTGGTTGCCAGGCACCTCCTGAGGTGACTCTATCAGAGCCAGTCAAGCCTGAAATCAATCACTCAAACCTATCAAAGGCTGCCCTGCCCCGCCATTGTGAACCAGCCATCTGGGCCTCTGCTTACTGTCTGCAATAGTTTCTTTCTGTGTGACCGTGTGTGTATTTGCATGTGGAACTAAACGAATAGACGGCTTTATGACAGTCTTCACCCACAAGCATCCGTTAAACATTTTGTGCTCATTCCCGTTGGAAGCGGCCTCTTAGCTCAGGAGTAAAGTTGACGTGCGTTAGGAACCCGGTATTTGGCATCGAGGTCTGACATTGTAGTGCCCCAACCAGATTCAGGGGAGCGGGGGCCACGCTCTCGGCCGGCTGCGGGCAGCTCTCTCTCGAGCCTGATGCTGACTGAGCTTGCTAAGTGTACCGAGCTAGACGCATATCGTCTGCCATTGGAGGGCAGTAGAACACAGAGCATATATCAGCCTACGGCTCCTCTCATTGTGCTCACTCGATGGGCCTCTCGTAGTAGTGCCAGAGCCTGGAGATTCTGTGGAGAGGTCAGGCCGGTGAACGGGTTAGTTGTAGCTGAATAAACTATCGACATAAGCTGTGAAGATATACGGTATAACATTTGGGTCCACTGGACTTTTTTCCACGTGAGGGACATGGTAACATGCAGGTTTCTCTGACGTACAATTCTTTGAGAATTGTTCGCCATTTAAATTTATAGAAGGGTCTTAGTTTGCTGTTTGAATTGGAGGGATCTGCATTTTTATGGCATTTCCCGCAGCTCCAGCCGCAATCACGAAATGCTAATTTTATGACCAACTGTATTTTCCGGGATGGCACTTGGAAAGATCAAAGCTATTGCAAAATGAACCTAACACAGCAGAGGTGCAAGCAGTTTATTACTCCGGTCGGAATGTAATATGGATAATCCCTCAAAACCTTACTGAGACGCACCTCGAATACAACGCGTTACCGTCCCTGATCAATGATTCTGAGGACACCTTTCTGCTAGAAGGCCAGCTCAGAAAACCCTCTCATATTCATTGGCGTGTGCTAATCTGTCATTCCATAAATTGAGATATAAAGCCTAGTTTATCTCTGTTCAGTATTGAATTACTTATACGTGCCATGGCGGTAAATCTTCCATCTCTGTCCTTTATCAGATGATATGAATGTTTTACGCACCAAATCTAATTTCAGCAATATGTGTGTTTAGTATGGATCATTAAAATGTACTTTGATCCTCAAATGTCCTTCGTTTAGGTTAAATGCGATATAATTTAATGTTTTATATTATTTTTTATATTTGTATATATATATTTTGAGTAGCTTCATATTTTACACACACAAAAATAGAAAACAATCTGTAAGACCTGTCACTTTTATATGAATAATTTTTGGTAACAATGAAAAACAAACTATTCTAAATGCTTTTCACCTTAATTTAATAATTTTATTGTTCAGTTATTTGTCTCATTTACATGTTTTCTATGCTTTTTAGATTGTGTAGTATAACAATTTTTTTCTTTATTTCATATGTGCCTCTGTACAGGTTTTGCAGTTTACAGTTATTATATCTTGTAATATTCATATATATATATATATATATATATATAATGCAATCTATTAAGCATAATATATTTCGTTATGGATCTTGTGAAACACGTTCAATATTTTACATGAGGCATTTTTAACAACAAAAATATTTGTAAGCACCTTAGTAATAAATGGGGTATACAGTAACTTAGATGATCTATTAACAATGAAAAAACAACATTTTTATATTTGAAAGCATGAACTATGAATAAAATAAGTTAACACCAAAAATCTCAGTCCTTAAAAAAAAAAAACTTCACCTAAATGTATTTTTGAGAGTAAGAAATGTTGTCTGCTCTTGTACATGTATATATATTTTTGTGTCGGTCCATTTTGTAGCGTGTAACGTTAAGCTGCGGCCCGTTTGAAGTCCCGAGTGCAATGTTTCTGAGCTGACCTGCACTTTTATGTACACGCTACCTCCTCGCTGTGAGGGGGTCCCAGAGTTAGGAAACTCACTTAGACAGACTTCTCTATAGTCTAGCAAAACACTTTATAACCCCAAAGCCCAACTCCAGAATATTTCACACAACTATTCATTTGTTTGGATTATTTTATTATCTTCATTTACTGTATAAAAGTTTACATTAGACACTTGCATGATCGAGAATGCTTAAAAACTTAAAGACATTATCATCCAAACACCAACATTAATAACTTAGTATGCTGAGAAAAAAACGTAATAATAATTCTATTAAATATATTTTATTAAATAAATAAAGGAACCACACAGAGCAAATGCACAGTAATAACATTTTTCGTCGTGCCTTAAAATAAAATCATAAAACAAAAAGAAATACAAGAATAAAAAAGAAAGTAGAAAGACAGACACAAAGAGCCACCAGAGAAAGGGAGAGCGAGAGAGTTAAAACCTGTATAATAAAGGCAACATTTTCAAACATGGTTGCCATGTTTACAAGTGCCAGAGGGCAAAGCAAGACCTTTATTTCCCTCCTGCTAATTGTTTGATTTCTGTGCCACTTGAGAGTCAAGCATTGCGGTGAGGGAGCGAAGCGAAGAGCGAAAAGAAAAAAGGGAAAGTGATAGAACGAGAGAGAGAGAGCAAATTTGCAGAGATCACACATTGGCCCTTCTTCATTTGTCTGTAACATGACGGTTGCTTGAGGCATGTTTCTCTCTGGAGCTTTGCAGAAATACCAAGCGGTGATATCCCCTGTCGCTCGTCTCTCAGCTAACAACACAAACACACACACACACACAAACACCCTTGCTGTGCCACAAGCGCTTTGTTCTGATAGCTACATAAACTTGCGGCGTTATAATGCAACTGTAGTGATAAAGAACGGCGGTATGAAGTGGCGGTTTTGGTTCATTTCATTACGAGTGCTCGAAATGGACTCTCGCGCACAGATGCATGTTGCGTAGACGGAGGAGCCGAGTGCACGGCGTGATCTTTAAAGCTCAACGCCATCTCCCCATGACACGGAGGCTGTCATCGGTCTGTTTCCGTGGAGATATTGTTGTCTCCTCCTGCGTTGATCCTGGTTCTCGCTACGGCAGGAGGTGCCTCTTAAAGTTCCTGTTAGCGAGTTACCGTGCAAGAGACAACACATTTAAGACAATCCACACAGCTGGACGGAGAGACAGGCACATTGGGAACACCAGGAGGAAAAAAGCACCGGGGAAAATCTTGGGCATGAAACAAGGCAAAAAAAGAAGGCCTGAGCCACCACGGTCTTATCGTCTCGCGTTCATTATCATGCAAATAAACGTTAATCAAAAGACAAGGAGATTGTATTAATCGGATTGCACTTTTTTAAGCCATTTTGCTCACTCCTGCCTTTCGAACCCGGGACCAAGCGGGGAACAAAAAGGAAGCGTTGTTAGGCAGCAGTGGGTCGGAGAAACTCCAGGCGGTTTTCTCTTGCGCCGAGCCTTAGAGAAACCCTCGCCGCAGGGGCGCAGCTTCACCATCACAGCTCACCTCCGGACCAGAACGCTCTCTCTTTCACAATAAGGCAGAGCTGAAAATAGAGGATGCATTCAAAAACGTATAGTAAAAGCAAACCATCAAAATCAATACTTTAAACTAGAGACGCACCGATATATCGGCCAATAATCGGTATCGGCCGATAGTTTAAAAACAGCTGATGATCAGGGCCGATATATCTTGTCAATCAAAAGAGGCCAGAAAATGCAATTTATTTGCATACTCTGTATATAGAAAATGTTAAGAAACATCACCAGTTTGATGCTCGATATTAACAGTCATTATATGAATTAATAACATTCAGAACGTGGAGAAATATAAACTTAATCTTCGGCTTCGGCAGGTATCACTCTGAATAATCGGCTATCGTATCGGTGGAGAAATTTGGTATCTATGCCTCTCTAAGTTATCTTAAAACTGTAGCTTGCCAAGCTAGTCGTAAGTGAAAGCAGTTAGCATTATAGCAAGTTAAACAGGTGCTGTAGGCCTACCTTTAAACTAAATAAAACTAAACAAACCACAGGAATCTAAATCAAACTTGTAGCTCATATGAATTGGCCACCTAGTAAAATAGTGTTCACAATATACCACACGTCAGAAACGTAAGTGGAGAACATTTATGTGTAAATCCTAAATAAACAGAATGTGACAATTCACAAACAAATTGTTCGATGTTTGATTTATAAATAAGGGCCAAGGACTGATTTGATAAAACCTTTCTTAAAACTACTACAGGTGTGTTTGTTTATTACCTCCAGTTTCAGGTGTTAATGTAATACTGTTGTATTATTCTGATAGTCTTAAATTAGCTATGGCAGCGCTGCTAATACTATTGACTCCTTTATTATTTATGAATTACGTCCGTTTTATCTCATTTGTAAGTCACTTTTTAACAAAAACATTGTCTAAAAGCCATGTTGTTTTATGCTATACTGCTGCTTATTAAAAAAAAAAGACATTTACTGCTACAGTTAAAGCATAAAATAAAGTTGAGCTAGGGTCAAGGTACTGAAAAATTAGTTGGCTAGTTTATTTTGTTGCGTTTTAGTTTGCTTAACATGTCCCAACTATATGATCTTTTTCCAAATAGACGCCGTACGATAGCTTTGTGTGAGGGACGAATGAACATTTATGCTCTCAAATCAAATATAGATTACTGTTATTGCACATTTATGGTGATTTCTTTCTCTGTGGAGTTTTTTTGCTTTTCTTACTGTTTCAGTGAAAAATAACAGCTTTCGTGTTAGAAAATAATGAAAGTTTTTCATTTTAAGCTGACATTCTCAATTAAAACTATGTTCCACTGACAAAAAGAAGGTCAATTTTAAGTCGATCTATAATATGCTTCGAAAGGGGACTGACTGTGACTGACTTTTGCCATGTAGCCGTGGGTGCGGTGCGACAGATGCCCCTGCCAGTTTCAGTGGCTGGGCCCCGTCAGCTGCCAGCAGGCCCCTAATCCTTCCTAATGGGGATTGTCTTTTCACTGCTAATTTAAACCCTCAAACCACAGGACTGCTTCAACCTGAAGGCGCTCAATCCCAGCAGCCCTCCGCTACCCCAAAACCCCTCGCCCCTTCGCTGGGCCCGAGCTCCACTCAGGCCTGGGGCCCTGCAACGCCACTGTGACAACCACCTTTCTGTCATTCCACACACTGATTGTATTAATCTTATCTTCGTTTAATTACATTTTTCAGGACTCTTGCCGTCTGCCATCTTTGCTCGCAGTGGGAGTCACCGAGGGGCCCTCATTTCACATGCCATCTCATTTGGGTCCAGAAAATCCCTGACACAAGGCACCCGGACTCATCGGAAAAGAGGGAAATGTGATTTACTAAAAGCAGAATCAAGTTGAATGCAAAACTTTGTTGCTTGTTTACGTGCCATATGATTGGGGAATAGATTCTAAATGTATTCATGATTCTTCGAAGGGATGGTTCACACAACAATAACATTTTTGTTATTTTTCACCCCCATGTTGTTCAAAACGTGTTCATGACTCTTTCTTTTTTTATTATTTTGAGAAATGTCTCATTGGTTTTGTGTCCATACGGAAGTCAATGGGGTGCAATGTTGTTTGGTTACCAACGTTCTTCAAAAAAACCAAATATACAGTATATATATATATATATATATATATATATGTTCTTGTGTTCTGAAAGAAAGTCATTCAGGTTTGGAAGGACACATAAACGATGAAAGATTTTTTTGGGGGGTGGTTGAACTGCCATTAAGGACTTTGAAGAAGGTTCCTCACCATAACATTTCTCGTTTCTACAGAACTGTTTTGCTTACATAGTTTTACTTAATAACTTAAAATACATTACAACTGTATCTTTAATGTCATTTCCATATAAACAATCGTGTTTGTCTGCATCTGTACAATATGGACTTTCAAAAAACAAAAAGTGATCAAAATCATTTGGTGCAGAAACTGAATTAGAAATGTTTTTTGATTCTCAATCCTAGAAAATAATATCTGGTAACAAGATATTTTTCCTGTAACTCAGTGGTAACCCTATAAGAACACTTATATTGTTTTACTACTGTCACCATAGTCTAACCGTGGTATTAGTAAAACAAGGTAGCCAAAAATGGACTATGGTCTTACAACAGCATCCACAGAGTTGTAAACTTTGATGGTACAAATGATAATCTATTTTAAGAAAAACTCATGGTTATATACTTTTACTATAATAAATCCATGATTAATTTTTCTTAGACACAGCAGGACACTAGCGAGGTTCAAATTCCTGGGGCATACAGTAAAGTGAATAGCTGGAGGGCACTGATAAAAAGCACAAATGTAAACAACGTTTCAGTCAGAAAGTGCTTTAAGTAAAGAAAATACGCCGGAAAGTTGCAGAAAATAATGACTTGTGCACCTCTAATGCACAATCTGTGTACAGTTGTAGGAAAAGATGACATTGATAAACAAGGCGACACTCGAGTGCTCTGAGTGTCTCATTTGAAGACGCAGTTTCTGTGCTGTGAGACAGGTGGGTTTAATTGCGTGATGTCTAATTTGGGCCTGTTATAGGGACGGGTGTGTACGTATGAATGTGTGTGCGTGTGTGTGTGTGTGTGTAGTCCAGATTAACACGAGCAGCGTAACAGGTGTGCCTGTGATTTACGCTCAGCCTAATTAACCCATTCCACCAAGGAGTGAGTGGGAAAAAACTCACATGATTACCATGCAATCATAAATAGGCTATTTTCCCCTCTCTTTCTTCTTTTTTAGCAAATAAACAACCTCCGTGTTGATCAAAGACAGGAGAATCTGTTACATTCCTCGGATGAGTGCTGGGGACACATCTGCTGTGCCGCTGAAGGTAGGCCTACTGTATAACCAAACATGACAGGATTACTTTAATGGGATAGTTAAAAAATGAAAATTCTGTCATTATTTACTCCCCTCAGGTTGTTCCAAACCTGTATACATGTATTTGTTCTGCTAAACCCAAAGAAAGATTTTTGGAAGAATGTCAGTAACCAAGATTTTACATTACACTGTAAAAAAAAATGTTCGTTCAACATTAAAAAAGTTACCTGAGTGTCTTAAAATTTTGAGTTGATTAAACAAAAAATATTAGTCAACTCAACGAGAACCATTTTAAGTTGAACCAACAAAAAAATATATATATTTTCAGTGTTGGGGAAAGTTACTTTTAAAAGTAACTAGTTACAATATTGAGTTACTCTATAAAAAAGTAACTAAATACGTTATTTGGGTACTTTTTGTGGAAAGTAACTGAAAGTATTTTGCGTTACTTTTGCATTAATTTTTCTCACCTAACTGATGCTCATGCTTTTCCAGACTTTGCTGTTCTTTAGTGTTTAACGCTGTAATGCATTTAACAATCCTACATAGCCTATAACACACCTTTATTTTCTTTAAAAAACACATTTCAAATATTTCCTGACCATTAGTCCACCACCTCATCAGAGCTCTGCCTACTGTTGACACTGCTAACTTTCAGTGTCACTCTCCATATTTATTGTGTTTTGACAGCGCGGCTAGTTGCACAAGATGGCGCCGGTGAGCTTTTGGGTCGGCAGAGTTTCCAGTCGTATAACACTGTGTGGGAAAAGGAGGATTTTTGGCCGGCAAATATGGGTGTTTTTTATTTTATTTAAAAAAGTAATATATAAGCGATATGACAGATCCCCTTTGCATTGCTGAGCACTTCGTTGAGCTAAAACAACTCGATAGTGTTATACGAAATTATGATTAATCTAACATATAATATATTACTAATATTATATAATATTATTTTGAGGGGAAAATTACATTTAACATATTATGTTGCATATATGCTGGTATTTGGTGAGGAGACTAACAGATAACAGCCCACTCCCCAACCCTTCTTCTAACAGTGACCATGCCCATTTAAATCTGCAGATCTGTCTGTGCGTGCAGCGCCACAAACAGTCGAACACAGCTTATGTTTACATTCACGAGGCATGAGAGCATTGATTGCTGTTGCGTGTCATGACTTGCGCTAATTTCGCGATCTGAAAGTTATCTTCCAAAGATGACCGGCATTTGCAGGACAATTGATTGCTGTTGCGACTCGTGACTCGCGCTAATTTCACGATCTGAAAGTTATCTATTGAGCATGACCGGCATTTGCAGGCATTTTGTCCATGGTGGCGAGTGGCCACACTATAGCTCCGCATCTGAGCTCTGGCCTCCCATCGCTGTGTCAAGGGTTGCCAGATTTGCGTAACAAAAACGAAGCCGGAACACTGCAGTACTGCAGATATGGCAACACTGCCTATGTCTGACTAGCGACTGTTTCTGCGCAAGCATGAGCGATCATGTCTACACTACTTTTAATTCAGAATTTCACTTCTGCAGTTAAATTTTTTTTCACATAAATCAATGATTTGACTGAAAAGTAACTCGAGTTACTTGAAAAACAAAGTAACTCGAGTATTGATATGTAAATTTATAAATTAACTGCGTTACATTACTCGTTACTTAAAAAAGTACTCTTATTACGTAACGCACGTTACTTGTAACGCGTTACCCCCAACACTGTATATTTTTACAGTGTAGTATTTACACCAATGTATAATAACGTTATGTTTACTCAAAAGTTTTTGAAACATAAATGCTCTTTAAAATGTAATTTTGATTATGATTGGATGTCTTATTGTTGGCTTACATTATTGTTCATCAGCTGGAAAAAAGTCTCTTTAAAAGTGATTGAAACAATATCATTCTTCTTTATTTTATTTATGATATAAGTTGTTGCTTGGACTGTGCTATTCTTCTTAATCTATTTTGATTTTTTAAACTTTCTATCTTCTTAGTTAGCTTTAACGTTGTTGTTGTGAACTGTCCTTAACGGAATACAGCTACATTTTTGTGTATGCCGATTACGAAATTGTTGTTTCCGATATTGCCTTAGTAACACGGGAAAGTAATGTAACATGGCTAAGGGCATAAGCACATGTTTTGTCATATGAACAAACCCAAAAATTACACTTCATAATTGTCAGAGGTGCAGAAGCACAGGAAGTGTGAATATGTCAAATTTCCTCGCCACTCAATTGTCAGACACAGTGAATTGGTCTTGTGATGCGTGTTTAATGTGCTGAAAAGCTAATATAAAGGTGCTAAGAATACCACAAGCAAATATTTACATAGACATAAAGACGGTGCAAGACATGCCTAATGGTGTTGATATTTTTTTAAAACCTCCCTATGAAATCCAGCACTGTAAAATGGCCCGGGCTGACCTGTGGAGCCCTTTGATGTTATTTATATATTTTTGATGCGTATTTTTAAAGGCATTTTTTTGTAAGAGAAATCCTTGACTCCATGGCAAGAGTTAAATCCACGAAATCTCGTGACAGACATGCCTCTTGTTGGATGCCCAGCTCACGGCCTGTACAGTGAAACTAGTGTAATGCGATTCGGGTGCGAAAGTGTGGGACGCTGATTACAAATGTGAGCGTTTGAGGTTCAGAATACACATTATAAAAGATTTCAGCGCTTGTTCGAGCCTGTGTTCAAGTAGACCTCTGAAATATGTGTGTAGATAGGCAGGCACATTTGAATAATTTGTCAAGGGATTGCAGAGAAATGCTTTTGATGGGATGGTGTGCACTAGACAGGGACTGAGGGGGGAAAGGACGAGGAACATGGCACCAGATGAGGACCTGCTTTTAAAGTTCCACTTTTGAAATGAGGGGAAATATCTTGTTCCATTTTATTTTTGGTACAGATTATGGATTTGGCATATTAGGCACGCGCAACATGAATGATCGTGTTATTTAGCTAACATACCATTCAAAATGATCTGATCACTAAGAGAATACTAAATCCACCAGATAAACCAAAATGCAATGTGGTAAAAACTGTAAATATTTTAATAAAACAATGTTAAAATCACAACTGACTCCACAACCAACAGAATCTCATGGGAATTCACCCCACTCGACTATTTTATGAAGTTGATAATTTGTATGAATGTGTTTATTTTGGTACGATTAGTTTTAGCGTCAGTAATGCTTTAGGTTTAGGGGTGGGGCTTGAGTATTGCTTTTTTAATAATCATACGTTTTTGAATGATTCACATTATATAAATTCATATGATTAAGCCACCTCATAAAACAGTTATGAATTCTCATGAGATAAGGTTGCCTTAACATACTGTACTGTACCTAAAATGACAATTCACATTTTTTGAGATTTATTTTATATATGTTTTCTACCATCAACTCTAGTCTTATTTTATGAAAACTATTATTCATTTTATGCGTTTACACAGCGCATTTATTAAAACTGTAAAGATTGTGAATTCTGAGTGCTATTCTTAGTGAGATTCCTATTATTTTGAAATTATAACCATTTTTACTTATGGTTCCTTATCGTTTATTATAGATGTACATGCGGAAAAATGTATG
The DNA here is from genome assembly GCF_024868665.1 of Triplophysa rosa. Lineage (NCBI taxonomy): Eukaryota > Metazoa > Chordata > Actinopteri > Cypriniformes > Nemacheilidae > Triplophysa > Triplophysa rosa. Next base: position 5,851,210 of record NC_079912.1, read on the forward strand.
CACTACAGTAATGTCACAAATCAATGATATGAACTTATTTCTATTGACTTTATTACTTAACTTATTGAATCGAAATAGAGAGCAAATGAAGACTTTTTCTAAGGATTTTCCTGATCGTATTGTGAGTGGCTCAGTTTTCTTTCTTTGAACTCTTTCGTCAAAATGGTGCCTTTAACATTAGCTTTTTGTTTCGTTTTGACCAACTCTTAGATATTATTATTTTCGTTATAATCTCAACAGAGTCGATCTGTAGCAATCATTGTCTCTTACGATACCAGTAGAACCAGATAGAGGACAGACGCAGAAGTGCTTGATTCTCGGTTTATTATTATGTAAGCATTAATATTTTACACTGACATCATAAATCCCTCCTATTTTTCGGACATCCTGACCACATATCATTTATCGACCTGTCAATTCCCAATGGGTATCAAGGCCTGGCCCATATCTGTCATTGACTGTTACTCTTACTGCTGACATTTTTAATGTAATTATTTCTCAAACTGTGCTCTGCAATCACAGTACTGACATCTATGAACTCTACTGATCTTCCAGGACCAAATTATTCACATAAAGCTCTACTGCTATTCCCTAATGTCAACAATTATCTTTTGTGTTTCTTGTTTCTGTAAAGGAATTCATTTGAGGAACATTTGAGAACAACCCCTGAACAATACTATTTTCTTCACTTAAGCCTCTTAATTAAAGAAATCGAAGACTTTTCGTGTATTGCGATCGTCTCTTTTCCCTTCCGATAGTTTCTTTCTTCACCTTTGAATGGCGTTCTGGAAAGCTCAGATTTCATTGGATCGTTCCTCGGCGAAGACGAGCCGCCACGCGTGTGACAGTACAAGAGAGCTCCCATAATACCCCCCTTCAGCTGAAGATCGCTGAAAAAAGGATTAACTAATTCAATTAACAAACCAAAGTACTTTATAACTGTTAATTATGTGCCTCCCCTAACTGCTGTAAGGCCACCAGTTTCCTTTGTGTGGAGAAAAGCTCATCTGTCCTAATTGACCTCTGGGGAGCGTTCAGGGGGAGCAAACATTTTACGCAATCCCACAGCTTGTATAAACAAACTGACAATTCACTTTGGTGTGGAGTGACACCCTGTGTAACTGTGACACAAACTCAAATGACCCTGAATGTGCCCCTAGAGAATAGACCTCCCTGTCTCGCTCTCTCCCTCTCTCGTGTGCTTTCTCTCGCTCTTTTAAGATGAGAAGTATAAGTGTAAAATTGACTCGGGCTTACACAGATGCTTCTCTTTATTGGACGTTTTGGTAATTGTGAATGATGCCTATTGGAGGCCAATGAATGTTCAGTCTGATCGCTGAAACTTTTTTTTAATGGACACAATCTTTTTTATTTTGCATCAGTTCAGCTTTTATAAAAGATTGCTGTGTTTTGAGCATCCCACAACGCAGCATCAGTGACGCAACCAATGGCATTCGTTTTGGGGCGGGGCCATATTTTTGTCAGAATTTGGATATTGGACAACAGTGACATAGAAATTACGTACTTTTTCTATAAGGACATTCTTTAGATTTACACATTGACAATCGGATATGTTTTGATTGTGGCGTTAGTAAAAATTGGTTTTGTTTTTTTGCAACACTGCTTGATATATAGATCCAACGGTGGTGTTTCTCAATACCTCGGATTAAGGTAATTGAAATAAAATAATTCCTGACAAAAATGTTTTTCATCATTTCACTTGACAAAAGTAATTATAAGTACTTTTAAAGACACATTAGGTGGTGATCCATTAAAAAAGGTGCCGCCTGCAATCCGGCTTGTTCCGGCACAAATCAAGCCCCCGGTCTCAAACATATAAGCTTCAAGAGTAACAAACTGCTTTTAATTTCAGTCATTGCACTCTTGAGCGTGATAATTGCTGTCTACGCAAATAGACCGCGCAGGCATTGTGCGTATTCTCGTGCACAATAGGGGGAGGGTGTGTCGAATTTAAGGGCTGACCATATCACGCACCCTTCTCCATCCCGTGACCCATCTCCTCACCCCGCCGAAACCTTGTCCCTCCTCAACATGTGTCTGCCATTACGAATCTTTCTACTTCCAGAAAGCGGAGGGGAAGACTGACCCGCCCTGCCGTCCAGCTGTGGCACAGGCCCTTTCCTTCTTTTCCGAGTCATCCGTTAACCCGTCCCGTCCAATCGCAGCCTGGATCTCCAGGCCGTAATGACCTCCTCCACAGCCCATCCATCAGCTGGCAATTACAACATCTGTCGCTATTACAGAGGAGCGTAGATGGAGTCTTTCCTTTCCAGCGCCACTGCCCGGATCCCCCTCAATTATGTCTGAAACTAAAAAGGGTGGACACGCACGCATTGGCTTTGTGAAGCCAAATGCGGCGGCCTCACAAAACAGACAGACATGTTGACAGCAAACACAAACATGGCTAAACAAATGGTTCACGCCTACCTCTTTAGATTTCCATTCCAATGCACTTGGCTACTCTGAGAAAGTTCTCTATCTTCAATGAACGGAGAGGACCCTACCAGCTGCCATCAGCCCTCGCCACTACAAAGAGGAGCTTTCAGCGCCGAACAATAAGAAGCTCGCCCCTTTTATCCTCTTAAGTTCTGCTCCGGCGTATATTAACTCAAAAGGCAGATCAATCCCTGACAAACATCTTAAAAGGCCATTGGCCTTATTTGATTAACGACTTGTGCCGAGGCGCTTTCAAACCCTTACTTTGCATCTTAATATCTCAATGCTTGTCATATCATTAGGGTGAAATATTTTGATGTCCGCATCTAAAAACGTCTGAGTATGTCAGTAAACTGTAAATCCTTAAAAGATGCAACACACTTCGACACTCTTAATCTACCGAGATGAGGCGTTTGTGCCGTTTCAGGTGGTTGTATTTGCAGATAATGTCTCGCGGCCGTCTTTTCAGCCTCGTGGAGGGATGACAGTGTGGGACCGTGCCTCCCATTCTCCCGGCCCTTTAAGAAGAGCTGCGGATAGATGGCATGACATCACGGGCAAAGCCGGGAACACAATGCAAAGGTCAGGTTGCCCATTGATCTGGGGGGCCCTGATGGAAAACCTGCGCATTACGGGCCCTCTCCCCACACACTGGGCCATAGAAACGACCCACAAACCCAGCCTTGTTGTCTCCCCATTCATCGCCGGCAATCAGCGGATTTACACTTTGATGTGTGGCAGAGAAATAAAACCCTTTGGAGTAGTGACCTTTATCGACGAATGGATTAAAATCCATAGCTGTCTTTCTCTCTCTCTCCTTACACTACTACATATCACGGGTACAGTCGGCTCGGCTTTCTTCTCAGTGCCAAATGTTTCCTTTAGAAAGCCTTTCTTTCACGCCTTTTCCCTTCTGGCTTTTGTGTTTGTAGCTAAAGTGAAGCATTAGTATTTTTTTTTCGTTTTCTTTAAAAGACTGACAATGCACTCTACCCAGCAACAGAGTGCCAGAGTCAGTCATTCGCAGAAGTCTGAGAGATTGAACAGAGATGCTAAAAACAAGTCACAATATACTAGAATATTAGCGTGATCTCATTTGTATTTTTTAGATGTTCGTCTTGTTCTAGCAAGACATATTTTTGGATGGATTTTGCATATTTGAATATATAGTCATAAATGTGTTCTTTTTATGCAAAAAGATTATTCAAGGAATTTGTAGATTTGGTTTTGTTTTTTGTTTGTATAACTCAAAGCAGTTAACCAATTTATATTCCAATAGCCCGATTCAACATTTGTATTATTTATTTTGTGTAATGAATGTACAAAAATCAGTAAATGGTTTGAAACACGTTACCATAATATTGATGTATTTTTATTGTTATAGATTTATTATGTTATATTATATATTTGTACTCGTTGAGCTTGCCATACAAAATGTGCAAATGCATTTACTGTCATTACTGCCATCAGATTTTTTTATAAATTAAAATGTACCATTAATAAACAAATTCACATACACCAATTCTAGTTCCAACTGTCAGAGAACATATGTCCCAATTTCTTTTAATTGTTGTTAAGCGATTTGGGCTTTAGTACAAATGTACAATACAAAACAAGTACAACTGTTACGTAAAAATTCCAACGAATATGATTGAGATTATCCTTGAAGTACGTATGAAAGAAAACGAAGAGTAAAAAAAGAGCAACTGGAGAACAATTCCCACAGAGCCTGAAGATTTAACCATAGTCTCTTCAATGAAAAGCTGTTTTGGTGGCGCTTTAACTCTCTTTATCTCTGTAGAAGAAAACATAAGGGCCAAACTTTCCTTATTTTAGCTTTGAAGCCTTGTGGGAGACTGAGGTTCAGAAAAGGCTTGTGGAGAAAATAGCACAAATAAGTCAGTTATCGCTGCGGAGGAGCGGTTTCGAACTCAGAGATTTCTTTATCTTTATCTCTGCATAGTACTTTGGCTAGATGCCGTGACTATTAGAAACCTCTCGGATGTCTCATGAGGTGCTTGCGCTGCCTGCTCCATGTTGCGAAACAGAATCTGGGCCACTCTGGACCGCTGTCTGTGCCCTTGTGTCTTCTGTTTATTCTCGTTTTTATAATAAATATAAAAACTCAATTACATTCAAAGAAAGAGAAGGAAATAGTTGGAAAGCCATTGTTGGCCAAAGGAACATTTTGTGTGAGGTAATGGCGCAGTCAGTCAGACATCTCTGGTGGTTCTTCAACACTTAATTCAGCAAAGAGTCGACCTGAGAATACAGAGACTGCCCGCAGAGCTCAGACCATCAGAATTAAAGAGCATTACTAGCACTCTCCAGCCTTTCTCCTCTCAACAATAAGGTACCACAGAGAAAACGTTTCAGCAAAGGTATTTTGTATTTATCTCCATTAAAGCAAATGTTTCAGGGTCATTTTTATTATACACGGCAAGTTCTAAGTGTTGATTACTTTAAGTGCTTAAAAATGCCACTTAACTTTTTTTGTACTGTTACAGCACCGGCTCTTTCAATTGTTGTTTTAATACTTTCTTTGGCCTTCAGCTTGTTAAAATGTCTTGAGGAAAGAACAATATCTGTGGCCATTATTTGCAATACTGATATATCCTGTGTTCCTATTCATGTTTTAAATAGTACACATAATTGGTTACCCGGATTTTTGCTACTGTATCTCACAATCCCACAATGCACTGCTCTTTACTCCCTAGGGCCGTCACAATATCAGAAGTATTGTAGCCAAAAGATTTCACAGTAGTGATATTTGCCATGATATGTATGCATTTTAGGAAAAAATATTAAAAAAAAATGATGTTACTCAAATTCATATTTTGTTTTCATTAGTACATATATTATAATGTATTAATTACAATGTTGCTATATTTGTAGTATTATCACAACATCAATTATAACTTATATATAGTTATAAATATCACAATATTGTTATCACCGTTATATTGTGACACTGCGATGACACCCATTTCCAGTGTAACAAATAAAAACTAAAATTGCACAAAAGTTAAAAATAACCACTTTAATTCTCAAGACGCCACCTCAGATGAAGTCATCGGACAGTAACATAACATTCGACTGTTTGAAATTAAAGATGCACCGATACTAATTTTCTCCACCAATACCGATTCTTCAAACTGGTGATGTCTCATAACATTTTTTATATACAGAGCACAAATTCATTGCATTGTCCTGTCCACTTTTGGTTGACAGGATATATCGGCTATTTTAAACTATAGGCCGATAGTGTGAAAAAATGCTATTTTCTATTTAAAACGTCTGAAATATCTGTAATGCATTCTTGTTTTGTTACTTTGTGAAACAGCAGACAGTACCTGGGTATTCCATTCCTAACATAGCCATAATCTGTCTTCAACATCATCTTAAAAACAATAGCAAAAGCGGTGTGTTCGCAGGCTTTCAGGGGTTTGAAACATGAAGTAGCGAGACGTGTTTTTGCTGATGAGCATAAGAGCTACATGCTCCATTCAGACAAATGGAAAGTACACAATGTTACACACGGGAAAAGGAAAAAACATCACCACATGAAATATTAATCTGATATTTACTCACACACATGTTATCTTAAAACATTCTGCATTGGTAGAACGCTTACATGTGATTGACGTCTGCCAGGGTAATGTGCATGCGTGTTTGTGTGAATAGACGATCGGGGCACGATGTTGGGAAGCATGGGGGTAAAATTATGACCAGACCAGGAACTATTTTCTGGTTAAATATTCCAGCCGGCAAAAAGGTGAAGATGTCACCCCCTTGAGAAATGGTTTCTCTAGGGGACGCTACATGGTCCCTTTGTTTGACGTAAGGTAAGCTGACATGCTTTGGATTTCAGGCTGAGACAGTGGGTGGGGGGAGTTTTATTGTTTCTTCTACTCTTGTTGGCTTGTATCTGTGTCTAAATAATTGATTCGATCTTTTAGTGCTTGTTTTTTTCGAGACTTTTTTTGAGGCGCAACTCATGCAAAAAACTCAAAATATCATCCATGTGTTATCTTTCGCTGCATTTATTATTTCCGCCTAACTTTTCTTTCTTTCGCTGTATCCTCTTTCTGCTCTAAATTTCAGCCTCTCTTACCTAATTCTGCAGCATATTTCTTTGCCACAGGAGGTGGTTATGACAAATTAGAAGTCTACAAATGTTCTGATGGTGTAAAGACTCCAGCTGTCACCAGGGAGATGGTGATCAGGTTTCCAAGCCGCATGGTCTCCTGGCGCCACGAAGAGTTCCATATGGTCATCCAAATGCTTCGCCTAAATACACACGTACACAAACATACACACGCACGCGTGCACATTCGCATAAACACACACAGACGTGCGCACGCTTCCCTCCTCCGTGCAGCAAATTTACTAAATCAAGTCATTTTGCTTCTCAGTAATACCTCTTTATGTAAACTCACAGTTTTAGTGCTGAGGAAATTAGCTTTGGTATCTCTATCAGGATATAATAAATCACGAAGAGAAGGGTTAATAACGTGATGAGCCATGTGAGTTACATTAATTTTACCACATATAAGGGGTGTTCTGCTGTACCTAAAACCCCCTTAACCGTGAAATCGCCGTAATGTCTCGGTTTTATAAAATGAATGAAATACTTTGTAAAGATATCCTGCGGTGTGACATGCTAAACTCAATCTAAACAGCATTTCGCTAATTATTTTATAATAATCACGCAGCTTTTATGAACTATTAGTAGAGAGACTACATGAAATATTTGTACTTTAAATTCATTTGCCATCTATTTTTAATGAACCAAATGAAGGCAGTGCGAAACTAATCTGATACACTTTCCTATGTGTAATCGCAATTAATAATATTTACGGTCGAAATTAGCTTGGCAAATTGCCACTTTGATATGGAATGTGCAGTCCCAGGTGTGTTCATTGGCATTTAATGTTTATACGACATTTAAAATGTATATTTAGAGGCGGTGCTATTCATTTCATAATTAACATAATTCTTCTCTCCTAAAATGAAAAACTCAAATTCATTTTTAAGCAATAAGTACTGTAAGTTTCTTGTACAATCTTGAAGCTGCATTCTTGGCGTGGCGACGCTTCCAGCCGTACAGCGGGCCTGCCTCATCCGCTGTCATTGTGTCCCTCATTTGAGCTCTTTTGCATGTAAAAAGGAAGCAGCTACTGTAATTGCCTGCATCGCTGCAATAATGGAAGGTCGTGTGTAATTACGGATCCGTCTTAGCCCTCAGCCATGTCTGGCCCATGCCGGCCTGTTTGAAGGGATTAGCAGCCATCAGCATGCAGACAGACAGTCACACGATCCCCTGTGCATCCGGACAACAGCCTCACACTTTCCAGCTAATATTAGAGAGAAAATTGTGTAAGAAAATGGAGTAAGAAAATGGAGATGGGATGTAAAGAGGCCAAAGACCAAGCTTGAAGGAAACCATATTTTACAGTATGTATGTAAATAAAAAATAAAGTATTTTCAGGGTTGACATCTTAAACACATTCAACATTTTTAGAGGGTTTAAAAACTCCATAAAATTGACTGGCAGGTGCAGATTCTTTTTGTGTTGACATTTTTCCTATTGAAATAGGAAGTGTAGTACAATGGCTTGTCCCTTCTTTTATAAAAGGGCCAGTAGTAGCTTTACTTCACATCTCAGCAATTTGTCATTGCTACTTCCAATTGTTAACCAGTTAATTGTTTCTGAACCACTTCAAAAATGATTGACTTGAAATAAACTGTCGGAAAAAATGAACTTGCCTCCGAATGATACATGTGAGCTGCAACAGCCCTACATTAACTTTTAAAACAGCAATGTCATACTACACCACCAAAAAAGGAGCTGATACTGGGAAGCGACTCTGTTGAGAGACCATCTAAGTTACTGTCAAGCTGTTGAAAAAATGAAGTTAGTAGCTAGTTATTCCCCAACACTAGGGGGTGCAGACTGCACATTTAATGGCAAAGCATAAAATCCAAACAGGAACTGTGTTTTCAGAATTTTACAAATGTGGAAGCCCTTTGTTTTACTTTATTTACCAGTGAATGTTTTTAATGCGTAACTCTGTAATTACTAGGTAATAACCTGTATACTACCTGTATAGTACCTAATAACCTGTATAAAGTACAGATAGTGACCAATTGGGAGAAATCGCTGTACTTATTAAAAAAGAAACAAAATTAGCATGTAGATGCTAGCACTGCACAAAGCATGCTAACACTTGCTCAGTGCATGCTAGCACACGTTAAAAGCCGCAGGTCATTACAGCAGAACTTTGCAATGTCTGAGTGTTACAGGGTTGAGCTCTAGAGCACTATAATTAAACAGCGCTCGATGCTGATGTCATTACCCCAGCGTGGAGGTGGAGAGTGGCCATGCCAAGGCACCTGTTGTTGTGAAGAGAGGCATCTGATATCATTACCCACCCAGCCGGATTGCCACAGTCTCCTGCTGCGGTGAGAACTGTACCAAATCCCAATGCATAAGCTCCAATGCTTACCCTGCCAGGGGAACACATGGTAATATGGGTGGCTTTAATTTTGGAGAGTACACTTATTAATATAATTATATACATTGAGGAAAAACATGCTGCAGGATGAGCTCACTTTTGGCACAGGAAGGAAGATATAGTCTGAAAGAGACACATACAAAACTTACAGTCACAAATTAGAGAGTAGTTAAAGTGTAACTTTGTATTGTTACAGTGTTAAGTATGATTTGACAGCTTTTTGTGTCATTTGACAGAAGGGGGATAGTTTCCAGGTGGGATGGGGGGTGGTAATCCATGCAATATACAATTATTAATAAAAACATATGTACAGTTAACACTTTAATATCCCTCAGTGTTCAAACAAAACCTGGTTTGAACCATTTCCGGCTGACTTTTGCTGACAAATAAACTAGCATTTATCGGTCCAGGTAAAACACCGTTTACAGAATTTGTGTTAGTGCCAACATTCCACAAGTTCTCCCTCAACCAAGAAATAAATGAATGGTAAGTATTGCCTTTTTTCATGCAGGATTTTTAGTACTTTTGTTCTTTATGTTATTTAATGTAGACACACTTGTGTTTTTTTTTTATTAGTAACTTGACAGTAATGTTTTCAAAGATGCTTCCCTAACACAACCAATCCTAAAAAAAAAACATATTTTCTTGTCCTTGTCAACATAATCTACAATAAGGAAAAGTAATTTTGCTACTTGTTTAATTTTTTAAAATTGTCTGAAGTTAATTCAACCTGATAAAAAATGGTCACAACATGATTTTTCTAGTGTATGGCAGTAAATAAAGTGGAGTTTTTAAAATTTGGTGACAATATAATGTAAGTGCTAACTACATTCCTTTCCTTTCCACACTGGAGCTAAATTTGTGACCCTTCACTTTTTGTAGAACCAAACTTAACAGCCAGATGTACAAATCAACTAAATAAATCTCAAATTAAATTTTCTTTGAATCCTGGATTGCTGGAAAAAATAATTGAAAAAAAAAAAAAGTAATAAACTTGTTCTATTGTGGGCCTGATATTTATTCTTCAACAACTGCAAGGTACCAGACCATTGCTACAGTATGGTGACCATTGTCCCCCACAGCAAATTTGGGGTTGAATTTTTTTTAAGATTGTTTAGAGAATTCACTCCTGCATTAAGTGTCTTTTTAACTCTTAAAACTTTGTAAATACATTTTATATAGAAGTTTCAACAAATACCAGTCTTAATAAAAATATTGAGACAAAAGTGATTAACAATTCATTGAAAATCATTGCTTTCTATAAATTATTGTATAGAAAATGAAGTAATCCTGCATTCCGAGACATTCTGCTGCCAACAGTATTTTCAATAAACGTCATGGAGCCAGGGATATTTTTTCTTGTGGGAACCCTCTCCCCTGTGTCCAATGAGTATACTATAGAGAACTTCAATGGGTCCGTCGCTGGCCCTGGCATACTACACACACTTGTCTTTGTCTCAAATGTTTTAATATGACAAACTAAGCTGACGGCGATAAACCAATTATCATACTATCACAACTGCTGAATAATTGACCACATGTGGTTGTTGTGGATAAAGGCTTGTGCAGTGGATCTAGGCCAGTAACCACAACGTTGTAGGTTTGAGCCTACAAGGGATGATTTTCTCAAGTAAGTTACCCCAAGACAAACATACCAGTAGGGATGACACTAATGTGATTATTTTCTTGCTTGTTATCATGTAACATAGATCTTGACCAAAATACAGGATGATATCGTGGAGGATAATTCAGTTCTAACGGTAAAACAACACAACACTTTTTTACTAGTCCACTATTTGTTCACCGAAGTAGTTGAGAAGTCATAAAGACAGACAGTCTTACTGTAGCTTTGTAATGCTCTCTTTACTCCAAGCGTGTGACTGTGCAGATCCCATTGCCACATTTTAGCCGCCTACATTGTAAGATAGATAAAAACATATAAAAAAATAGATTAAAAAAAAGATAAAAACCTGTAAATCCCTTCACTTTATTGTGCAGATGAAGTAATTCATTAGTTTCAGGGTAGTCTGTAAACATTCTTGGCTCATAATTTAAAGAGCCTAAGTGAACCCAAGAGTGGGTTAGTTTACAACACACACTGTGGGTTCATGTCTTCCCACTTTTGCTTCAGTTTTACAGGTTTCGTAAGTTTATAAAGCTACACTGGGACAAAGTTTATGGATGAGGAATTTCACTTTTCACCACCAGCATGTACAGAACAAGCGCAACTAAAGTCATAAGATATGATACTTAAGCCACACAGACACAGTGCAGTTCACTGTCATGCTTTGTTGCATAAATTATGAAGATTTCACTGAAGAGTAGAAGCGTCTTTGCTAGTTCATAAGATAATAGCTCTTAAAGTGGAATTAACGGCATCGTAACGTCTAAATGTTGAGGCATAATGAGTTTATGTAGGTATTGATAGTGCAATAAAAGTAAATATGCTTCCCTCCTGTTTTACTGCAATCCACGTACTAACATCATTTTCGGCTATGTCAACACTTCCCTGCGATGTCTGTTGCGAGTGTAGTTGTTGTGAATGTGGTTTGTTTCAATCTCGTGACCTTGTACCAGAAAACCCACGTCATTTCAAGAAAATGTTTTAAAACTAAAGATGACAGCTTGCCTATTTCCTGCTCATTTAATTAGCAGTGTGCAAATATGAGGCTAACAATGGGGCTAATATGATTTTTAAGATGCAATATTCTCCCAGGGTACACCCCTCTGATAAGACAATCTCTTTGATTGTATTAATTCCACAAAGTTCATTTCCAAACATCTGTGTGAAAAATATCTCACTGCGCACTTCATTTTATACCTGTTCCTTTTTTTACAACAGTCTGGAAAATCATTAAATAAGTGTCATAGCTCAAAGTTGGTATCAATTACCGAAGTTGCTATTGTGTCTCTCTCGCTCTAATCGGTCTCGAGGGATGGCTCTCTAATGAGTATGTTGTCTTCTTAGAGGCTAAATCACTTCGACTATTACATCTGTCAGAAAGCACAGCTCTATCTCTCATGGAGACCCCCCACCCCCACCCAAACACGACTCTTACTGGGTCAATCTGCCAACCCCATCCCACGCGAAGTATTAAAGATTAATATTTCTCCCTTAGCATAAACAAAACTGCTCCACCTCATTTAGTAGAGAAACGCTCTCGCTAATATCGCAGTAATTGCACAAAATAAACTTGGGAGCTTTTAAATGCACAAAAGCTAAACACACTTTGTATTTCAATAACGGCTTTGAAGTAACGTGTGCAATGTCATTCGCAAGAACATAACAGATATGTGTGTGTGTGTGTGTGTGTGTGTGTGTATAACCAAACTAGCTCCATCAGGATTTGATGGCTTGTTCTGTAAAGTTTCTTTAATGCTGATTGGTCAGTCCAAGCTTCCACTGGGGCGGTTTTGGCTGGTCAGGGGCTCAACATGTTACCGCCTGAAAGCTTGAAAAATTGGCGTAAGTGATGTAGCTGTAATGGAAATCGGATAAACCCAAGAGACCCACAGTCAAGGACAAAGGGGAAATATCATAATCTGCTTTCAACCACACCCTTGACCCAAAGGTAGATGTTGGTGTGCTCCCATGATCCTACAGCACACACCGCACGCGCAAATACAAGCGTACATCTGGACTGCATCCAGTGGTGGCGCACCAGCAGTAGATCACGGGTGAGTACCAGGGCGGCATGCACCATAGTGGGAGTGCTCCATCACTGTGGTCCCTGGCTTTGACAGGCCTGATGCTGGAATGCAGGCAGAAGCATGCTGGGAAGGTATTCAGTATCAGGCTAATGGAATTCTCACCCACATCACCTGTCTGACTGCATTCTCCTGACAGACATGCATACGCATACAAGGCCAGGTCAAGAAACCCTCTGCACAGTGGGTGTGACGTGCATCAACAGAAACTCACTTCGCATGCACGCACCTCACAAAACCCCCACATATCTATGAAAATAAAAGACATGTTAAACAACTTCTTCCTATTCCAGTTAATATACAGAGACAACTATGAATAAACCATTTGTAAATGTATTCCCCTGAAAGGTGTTGAATTATTGTTTGAAGAGCCCAACCAGCCCAATATAGCATAGTTGGCTCAGCCAATGGTTAGAGATTTGGGCGGAACATTTTGTTTATCCAACATATAGCAAATGGAGAAAGTATTTGGTTAAATCTGTCAAAGTTTCGGCAATTCACTTTAGTGATGCCAGTGCCACAGATATATACAGTACACACTTTACTTGAAGAGATAAAGAGAAAAAGATATTTTGTATCATTTACCCTCATGTCATTTCAAACCTAATTATTTGTCGCTTTTTGTTGGTTCAACTTAAAAATTAAATACGTTTGTTGAATTAACTCAAAATTTTAAGGCAACCAGGTAACTTATTTTTTTAAGTTGAACCAACACTTTTTTTACATTATGGCTTTCCTTCTTCTGCACAACACAAAAGAAGATATTCGAAGAACGTTGGCAACCAAACAACACTGGACCCCACTGACTTCCACTGTATAAACAAAATATCTTCTTTTGTGTTCCACAGAAGAAAGAGTCATACAGGTTTTGAACCACAAGTGGGTGAATAAACACTGACATATTTTATTTTTTTTGCCTAACATTTTTGTTTCTTAATTCACATTTCTGCCTGTTCTGTAAGAATAATCTGACATTATTCTAAAATAAGTTTGTTCTTCTTACTTTTTATCAAAATCCTTTTTACCGTTCAACCCCTCGCCTCCAACCACCTTTCTCTATTCAGAAATGTAAAAACCTTTTTCATGATCCACTCAATTTTCGCTGTAGAAAATGGGCTGCCGGCAGCCTTTCATGTCAACTTTCAAGCAAATTTGATTATTTCACACATCAAAAACATTCTCTAATGTTGCAACTCAAGACAAAGTGTGCGGAAGAGTCATTCATCGTGTAGCAGGGTGAACACGCTCACGCATGCTGTCCTCCGACGCATCCCGTCCTCTACGTTGTCAGTCTCTGCCGCACACGGAAAGGTCACGTCTTTTTCCTCATCATTTACTCCTAATGCAGGCGGAGTGGTGGAGAGGTCAGGTGTCATGTGGTCAGGATCGGTGGGCAGGGAAGCGTGCGGCCGGTAATCAGCATCATGCATTAGTGTCATGTCTAATGACCCACTTACTCCATGCGGCAGAAAGACCAGCCCGGGAGATTTTACTACGTTCCCAAAGGTCTCGGCTAATGGGCACCTGGGAACCCAAGTGCTGGGAAAGGTATTGTTTTTGTGCGAAGGCAATTCAACCTGCACAAATATCGGCACTGCGCGACACGGTTCTCTCGACGCAGACGCAGCGGTCGCCCGGGTGTGGATTTCCTCTGGTGTCGCTGTAACCGTACACATTTATGCTGTGAGGTCGGTCTCGGTGAATAATAGTCACGGGGTCAAGTATTGATTTCATTTGGAGAGCTTCCCTGAGGGAAGGCTTGCTTTATTATTGCTATGTAATAAAGTCGTTACGTACGTGGGTTTGACAGCCATACTGCAACGTTGATGGGTGTCATGCTAAGGCAATGAAAGCTTAATAATGGATTATCAATGATTTTTATGACATGTCGTAGATCAACATGTGATGTTAAACTAGTCGCCCGGCCATAACTAGAAGTACAAGGACTCGCTTGAAATTTACGTATATGCAACTGCCCTCTATCACCAACAGAGAAAGCACTCTCTCAACGAGACGGAGTTGCATTAGAGGAAAGTTATATTGAAGTAACCTTTACATAAGCACTGATATTTCACGGCCACTGCATTACCTCCACATGTAACCCGCTTGTTAACGCAGTCGCACCAAAACCTCCTCCATCAGGCGGCGTCTATTAGCTTCAGCACAGTATCAGTCAAACACACTCTAAAAAGGACAAAAAGAAGTATCCATCTAAACATAACCTTTCCAGCTTTGATATTTATGATAAAAGCCATTAGGCCCGAGCGAAGCACTGCCTCAGCAAGGGCTGTAAGTTCAACACAGAAGATGAGATGTTATTCAAAGCTTTTGTCCTTCTGTTACAGGACGTAAAGACTGGAGGTACGTTGGCAGATCACATGGGCACTGTGAGTTCTTCACAAGTCTGGTGAAGAACGTCAAATTCTGATGTAGAGGTCCATGCACGTATGCTTTATGATATTAGTCATGGCCAAATTGTCTTGATTATCCAATGTTATATGAAATACTATGAAGTATACTCGAATTCATGATAATGCATAATTGATTTTTCATACATAGAATACCCTGGTACATTTCACCTAGTTTTTATTAGTCGTAAGGAATTGCTAAGGGTACATTGAAAAAAAAAACAGTTTAATAAAAAATTGAAGTTAGTTTCTCAAATCTTTTGGCATTTCTTTACTGATCAAAATCTGTTTTTAAATAATCTTCACCAGATTATGAGCTAGATTAGTTCCATATGTTTTAATACAAATACATTTAGGGGCGGTTTCCCGGACGGAGAGTTGTCTTAATCGACAACAATTTACACTGACATATCTCAAAATATATCAGTGCGATTGTTTTGTCTTCAGATGCACACCAGTGAGGTTTTTTTGTAAAGTATGTTTTTAAAAACGACATAAATATCCTAATTTAACTAAAGCCTAGTCCTGGTTTAAAATAATCCCTGTCCGCCAAACTGCCCCTTAATGGCATACAGTGGTTAATGCAACTCATATTCATACAATACAATTCTAAAGCCTTAAACATCTCTATTGTGATTATGTGCATGTTCAAGAATGGCACATCAATGCACCAAGCCAAGTTCTAAATTCATGTTTCTAAAATGCCATCGGTTCTCAAGTGTGTCAAAATTAAACAGTAAATGCCAATTCAAATTAGTAGAAAGACTTTTCGGTGACCTTTAGATCTGAGTCTTTGTATTATGTCACATCATTTTGAACATATTTGCCAAAAGTAATAACTAATAGTGCTAGTTTTTAGGTTTTAGGGTTCAAAGCATTTAGGGTTAGGGTATTTTTTAGGGTATTATTTTTAAAAAGTAATTTCAAACATATATAAAAATGGTTCTAAAGTATTGAGTGGAAAAATCGACAAATTTACAATAGTAGATACTCTCCCCCCCAAAAAGAAAAAAAAGTACTTAGCATCACCCAAAACTTTACTTTTTATTTTATTTTATGGAACGAAGAAATATTACTGAAAGTCCAAGCTTGTTGTAGGGTATACTACATGTTAATATTAATATTAATATTCAGGACAGCAGCTTGGACATTCTGCAAATGTTTGTACTGCTTTCAATTACATAGACGATGTCAACTTTCATTTCAGTCCAAAGTGTTCTTTTAAACAACTGACTATACAGGTTGCAATTGTCTTCCCCATTCTTTCTCTCTGTCTAAAGGTGCAGATGTCTTTGTAGGTCTGCTCTTGTTAAAGGGAGGTGTAGACTGCAGAGATTAGTTTAGTATAGTTGACCGTTGTGAGGTTCTGCACTGCTGTGCTCTTACCTTCAAGAATGTCTGTAAGTAACTTCACATAAACTTAAGGGTTAAGCGGCTCTCATATCGTCTCATGCTATCCTCTCTCCCATTTATAGATCATTTCAACAATGTTGGCACTTTTATATCAAGAGGTAAGTAGCCTATACTGCATATACTGATTTTAGGTTAGTAGTATCAGATAACATATGAATAAACATAGAGGTAGGCTACATTTTTATTTTTATTCAACCAATTGTTGACAGTATTTTAAAATATGAAAGCTCGTGTTTACTTTCATTCACGTGACAATTTCTTTATCATGAAATTGAATAGAGGAAATTGAGAAAATATTTTCAGTGTGATTGCATTTTCAATAAGAGGAACTGTAGCGTTTAATGGCGTTACATCCATTTATACTGTATAATTATGAGTCAAGCAACTATTTGTGAAATGTATTAAAAACATATCCCCCTGAAGTAGATCACAGATATGTTTGCTTCACTGAAATAAAGAGACATAGTAGGCCTATGTGACCGACGCAGTCATGATGAAGCATATCAATAGCGCACATGGAGTTAATATGATTCTGGAGCGTGACACTTTTATTGTCCTTTCAGTTTTATTTGGAAATGAATACGAGACGTCCGTCTTTATAAAATCTCAGAGCACGTTGTCATACAGAGCTGATTTTAGGGCAATGTATGTACGTCTAATCTATCATCCTCTGCCACAGGCGCTCCATTCCCAGACCACGAGAGTTTCAAAAGCCGCGGAACAAAAAGAGGACCGCGAGAACTTTGTCCACTCAGTCAATCAGACGGACACCCCGCTGAGTCCAAACGCAGAGATGTTGTTTTCTCTGTAGCCTTCAAACAAGTGTCTTTTCCCTTTACCAGTGTAAATAAACCCGCGCGCTGTTTGCTTGTGTCATTACTGGACTTGATATTTTGCCTGTGGTCCTGATCAGTGTGGGACCCAAAGTGAACTTCAAAGCGATGGGCAAAACCTAGATAGTGTGTGCAGCTGCTCGGTGTGTATGTGTGTGTGTTGCGATGTGGGGGTGCCGGGGTCTGTTTGAGGAACAGACAGCGCTCAGCTGTCCAGCTTAATAAAGCTACAGGGGAACAGGGGGGTTTAAACCGAGAGACAAGCGCAGACGCACTATATCAAAGCCATAGACACTTGCTAATAAAACGCAATGTTGCCAAAACTCCTCCTGCTCGTATTTATCTCGCTCGGTGCAGCCTCGGTGTAATTCATTATATGTATCACGTAGCTTTCACCTTATTTTGGCCCCCTGAGCATACCGCAAACTCATAAACACTCGTAACTCCAGGGTATTGCTGTCCAACCCCTTTGTGTGGTTATGGAATTGAGTTTCAAGAAAAAAATCTGCTCTGTAATACCATTACTGCCCTCTAGAGTGCGTTTGAGAGCAACATAGAGTCTGAAGTCTAGTCCTTCAAGTACATTGCCATAAGTGAATGAATACAATATAGTGTCAAAAATACAATAAACAATGAAAGAAAAATGTTAGTGGAACGTTAATTACAAACATTCAGACCAAGTGTTTTCATAACTTAATGTAAATGTTTAAAACATGTTCTTAGTACATATTTTTGTTAGCTGGGCTATCAGCGTGCCGAAAGACTTTTTTTTACTTGATTTATGATCCACCAGAAAGCTATCACACTCCTGTTCAACAACCTCCACAGTTCATGCAGCACAAACAAGGCAGGACAAGTTACTGTACATGCCAAAGAAGGATTATGGGTTTAAAATAACATGTTTAGTATAACACCTATTTAAAGATGATATCTGAATAGTTTCCCAGTGGTTTGTTTCGAGCACACAGATCACACAGTGTAAAACGCAACCACATGGAAGATGTATTGCAGGTTAAAGCTCTGAGTTAGATTGATCTGGCAAAGGGCATTACTTGTCTGTTCTAATCACATTAGCCGGCCATTACTCATGTGTCCATTAATTCATTACTTCATTTGTCTCCATGAATATTTAACAATGTCTTGACATCTTTATGGACTGCTTGTTCTGCCGTGCGATTAAAAAAGAGCGCTGTCCCTCAATAGCCACATGCTCGCTATCAAGCGATAATTCGCCTCTTGAATTTATGGGTGCGTGAAGTAACGTGGGCCTAATTCATTGTGGGTGTCCAACATCCAGATTTCACATAAAAATGTGATTCCACAATATTCCAGTTGGTTAAGAGGGCATTTTCTGATTGAGAAGAATAATGCCATTTTCTTTGTGCTGTCGACAGGATGCAAAGGTGATGATGTAGCACTGTCCTTGTCTGACACATTTGATTGGTTTTAACACCACCTACTTTGCAAAAATAATCAGACAGCCTCTACGACCATCATCTGTTCTGCTATATACTTACTATACAGGAGGCTGGCCGGCTAACTAGCTTTGCAGAACCACAAAGCCATAAACACTCACCAGGGTAGCAAAAACCATAGGACGCAACAACATGGCGACTATATTCACAGACCTCTGGCCGTTTTTTTGTGGGCTGCAAAGAAGGGCATTTAACCATCTGAGGTTAAGTTTGCTTGAATGGCTTCACATGGTCTTATTTTGGTTTGCAGTGTCTTCTACCACAGCTAAGGGTTTGCAGGTTAGGGAGAGACTAACAGCATGTTAAAATATGCCGTCGCTGTCGGGCGGAAACCTCCTATGTCCAAATTTGGTCAATTTCATATTTTTTCACAAATCGATGCTATTGGTCAGTCCCCATGTGGATCTGTTATTTTTACAAATTATTAACCAATCTAAAGTGTTGAAAATAGCTTGAGAGCAAATCTCTTAACTCCATTGGACACTTCAACTGTCTGAGAAGTCTCGTAACTCCACCTCTTCTTCACTCCGCGGGAGCTTCTCGGCATTACGTCTCCTGATTGAAAGTTTTTTAGACAATAACGAGTGAAAATAGTTAGGTTAGATACATTTGAGTAGGTCTGTTTTGTTAAAAATCCATTCTTATCAATGACAGCGTAATCTCGTATCTCCCTGCTCCCAAGTTATAAACCTTGTATCTCCGATTAAACATGGTTTTGGGGAAATGTGTTAATGTTGGTACACAACAGTATATGATAGCAATATAAGGTATAATACCAACTTTAAC
Source organism: Triplophysa rosa (assembly GCF_024868665.1). Classification (NCBI taxonomy): domain Eukaryota; kingdom Metazoa; phylum Chordata; class Actinopteri; order Cypriniformes; family Nemacheilidae; genus Triplophysa; species Triplophysa rosa. The sequence continues at coordinate 5,870,808 of NC_079912.1, forward strand.
GATACAATGTTTAATAACTCAAAAAATATGCAGTTTTTTTAACTTCCTGAAAAATAATGGTTTTGGAGATACGAGGATTCTGCCCGACAGCGACGATGTCCTTGCCAGATCCTGGGATTATGACACAACTCTGCAGAAAAATACTTGTTTTGGATTCTGGTGTCCATGGTTAACTAGCACAGCAACTGTAGCCAGACTTGGTCTATCCGATAGCTAGTGAACTGATGCTAAACCAGCACCAGACCAACAAAAGCCACAATAAATCGGTTTAAGCTTTCAAGCATGGAATGCCTCACATTTCTCCCAAATAAAAGTCGCCATTGCCGTGGACTGACCTTAAAACTGTAACCGAACTCAAAATCAAAACCAAAGGAGCAATTTGGCCAATTGAGCCCATGGACCTCCTCCAGTGTGCAAGAATGGGACCTCAATTGACAACCTAGGCCAGAGCCAGCCTGGTGAGTATACCAGGATTGGATTAGAAAGGCCAACTCTAATCACCGGTGCTTTGCTCGCCAACCGTTGTCCTTCACAATGCCGAAACCTTTCAGGACCGGAGATGGTCGTCAGGGTGACCCACGTACCTGCTGTGGTTTTTGGAAACCCAGACATTTTGCATCGGGGACTACGCCCCCTCTCCCTCGACCCCTGAAGATTATCTCGAGTTCATATCACCAATTCAAATGGCTGGATAATCAGCATCGGATCAGACAGCATTCGCGCCTCGCGTTTCCTCACCGCACCATCTCAAATGGGTTCCTCGTCAATCACAATGAAACGGTCTTTTATTGTGTCTTTATTCTTCACAGTCATTATCTCTCTTCATATTCCCCTTTCCAAGAAAATACGCAATTTGCTAACATAAAGAACGTGCATGTACGAGTACGTGTTTATCTGCATCCTCTTTTCCTCTTTCACCGTATTAATGAAACACTATCGCAACCTGGACGCTGGATTCTTTCTCGCTTTGTCTGCCTGCTTTGATGAGAACGTTTGTACAAGACATTTGATATCAGCACTTTTAAATGGATTTTGTGTTGCAGGAAAAAAACCCACAAAAGATAGGAGCAACACAGAATTGTAATAGTGTGAATGGCTGAGTTAGAGAAAAATTATAAAGAATTTCCTTCAACCGCTATTATAAGAGCACACCGAGCACCTGTGGTAGATTCTGCTCAACTGTGCTCACGCACAGTATGCAGCACATACAAAAAGTATGCAAATATGTTAATGAATATAACAGCTTTCACATGCACTTTCAAAGAATTTTGGGGGTTCAAAGGAGCTAATTTTTGTTATAAACGCTTCACATCAGTTACAAAAAATATGAATATAAAAACACCGTAAGCCACTTATACATTGAAAAATAAACCACTCTGCAAGAAGTACTAAACACTGGTCTAAAATATTTTTATTTATTATAATTCTTTTTTATTTATTATATTTAGTGCTGTTTGTTTTTAATATTTAAATAATTTGAAAATATTTTACTTTAACTTGACACGTTCTAACTCACCCTTGTTTTTTTTGTATGTAGTTGTGTGAAATTGAATTCACTTTTTTTATTCACACGTGTTTGTATAGTACTTTTAATGTTACATTGTATTTCATAGAACATGTATGTTTTAACATTAATGCTCACAAATAAAAAAAGAAAATGAATTTGTCTTTTACTCATTTCTGGGTGACTATGTCAAAATAATGTGCACATTGCAGAAACATATAAAAAACGTACTGTTATATGTATTCTCCATGGTGGAGTTGGTTTATGTTCACATTTGCTTCACATTCTTTTGTGGGATCCTGATAGGGAAGTTACTGCTATGTTTAAAGCCTTAATATAACTACACAGACAAGATGAGTAAGAAATTGTGTTATGTTTTATGGCAACACATGATTTTAAGTTTGTAAATTAGCATGAAATCCTTTATTATCTCTTTGGGATCACATTTTTCAGTTCATCAAACATCCCTCCGCTTTCGTTGGTCCCGCAGATGCAGTAACGGGTTAGTGGATAATGGAAGCTGCTCTGCTCTGCCTTGGTCTGAAGTCTGCTCAGCACATTGGAGACATGTTTTGCATTCCGCTGGGCCTTTTGAAACTCGTCCAATGAGATGGAAAGCCTTGTTCCTAAGCATGTTTCAGGCATTGAACAGCCATCCACACCACAGGATGTTTTCAATCTAATGACTCTGTCAGGAAAAGTGGGTCAAGTTTGGGTCGTGCATCCAGGAAGACAGATGGTCTTTTTAAAGATGATCGTTTTCCTTATTGCTCTCCAAACCTATTATTAAAGCAATTCATTGATATTATTCTGACACTTATATCATAAAATGTGTTGCCATTGCAGTCCACCTTCACTTTCCACATGCCCAAGGATCAAAGGCACTGCCTTACTCTCATTTTCTCACACCTTTGACGTCGCAAACATGACTTTCGCACACTGGCCTGGTCTGCATATGTTCCAACACATTCAGTTGCAGCTCAAGCATTTCTCTTTCAAAGGCAGGAACCAATGAAGCGGGGCATTTGTGTGTGTGTGTGGGGGGGGGCAACGATTCAGGGTGCACCCTCCCGGACGTTATAGTATTATTTTAACGTAGCGAGCTGCAATTGCGTGGAACAGGTCTGCATTTTTCCAGGGGGTCAAACCGAGGACAACCCGCACCGCAGCCATTCGATCCCCGGTTGGCCTGCAGAGGTGGTCCTGGTCTGAGACCTGTTTGAAGTTCCACCTGCTGAGAGAACTTCACTCAAGAAACATTGTTCGGCTCCTCCCTCAAGGCCAACGGGTTCGGGAGCCAGGGGCCGTTGTGTGTTAAAGTCAACAACACAGAATCAGGGAGCTCTTTGTGTTGAAGATTTTTTTATGTGTGTTTTTGAAGCTGACCTCTGGCAGGTCAACACCACAACACCATATTCAAAGGACAGTGACCTGAATGAAAGCGGCTGTAGAACTAGTCTGAACTTTCCTCACGATACAACTGACCTACTTTAACTCGCTTTTAACTTAAGTGAGTGACTGTTGGAAGCGGAAAATGTCAACTCTGTTATCTTTATTTGGTTTAATAAATAACTGAGTATTAAAATAGCTGATGTTTGCAGAACTATTACAATTTCATTCTCACTGGTAACTGTAGCGTCACAACCTTGAATTCAAGGCTATATCTAAATGAACTGTAGTTTTGTCAGCCCTGTTGCAACAAATTCTTCCTGAATACAATAAAGGGACAGCTCATCAAATCTCTGCGACTGCTTTCTTCTGCAAAACACAAAATAATATTTTTTTAAGAATGTTGCTAACCAAACAAGAATGGCTTCAGTTAACATGTACTGACACAAAACCACTGAGGCATTTTTGTAAACATCCACTTTTGTGTTTCACAGAAGAAAGAGACTTACTTTTGAATGACATGAGAGTGAATACGTGATTTTTGGGTGAACTCAGTTTGATGCCACAATGCAACGTACATGAAGAATAACGAATTCTGTTGTCTGTTTGGATGACTCCAAACAGGAAACAGGAAATATTTTTTGTTTGAGATGTCTCTTTAAAAGAAACCGCTGATTCAACTCATCAGCCTCTTCCCAGAGCGTCTGAAATGTATCTCTACTTAACACACTAACAAGCTGATGTGTTAAATACAGGAACAGGAAGACATCCTAAACATTCTGGGAGGGGTCCCCTGAAGACTGGGGTTGGGAAACACTGCCGTAGAAGACAATATTTGACAGTCAGAATGTTTAAACTTTGAATTTACTCTAAAAATTATACTTTGAAAATCTCATTTCGAAATGGAAAAGGCTTCCGCTTCACCTACTGACCCCTGTGTGTTCTAAGAAGAGTTGCATGTTTAGTATGATTGGTCTGACTGTGCTTTAGTTCCTGTTTCCTGTTTGGAGGGAGTCATCTATCACATCCAAACAGACAACAGAATTCAGCCCCATGCTGAAGCTCTGAAAAGAGGAAGCCATCGCTCATGGACAAACACACACCAGCATCCATTCAACATGTGTGTTAAAATGTAACACGTTTGAGTGTGTGTGTAAGTATGTTCTTGGCTGAGGTATTCATTTTCCCTCATTCTCTTTGATGGTATGTAGTGGACTCCCAGCCTCCCGTTATGCGGTCCCCTGCGGTGGGGTCAACTCCAGCAGGCCACAAAGTCTCTCAGTCTCTACGTTTTTCTCTCTCGTGGCGCTTGGGGCGAGTACGGGCTTGTACCTCCGCCAGCCCAAGGTCTGATCTCTTTTCTGTTTAGCTCACGCTCGTGTCTGGACTCTAATGGCTCTCTTAGCACGCTGGAACCACTGAGGTGGAACATGTTTAGCCCCTTGCTGTTCTCAGGTTGGGTGAAGACAGGACGCACTCTTTTAGGACCCCCCATGAGTTTAGCAGGCCACTGCAGTGCCTGAGGTAAATCTATCTTGTGCCCGTTATCCATCTCTCTCATCCTCCCCTGTTTATCCACGTGACACAGGACCTCGTCCGACTGTGTATGTGTTTACGGCTTTGCCCGTGTTTCCTCTAGATACTGGGAGCCAAGCACATAAGGGCATTGCTTTAACACCTTAGTGCAGCACTACAGGCAAATTGAACCATCTGCCTTTGTTTTCCTCTTTTCCATTTTTTTGCGCTATTCGTTTGAGGCAGGCAAATGTTGATGTTGTGGAAAAAGGGAATGAAATGAAATGCTGTCCATTAAGACCGAGATGAGACGGAGAAGTAATGGAGGGGTTTTCTCTCTCTCGCCGTCTCACGGGCGATGCGAGGTGAATATATGTGAAATGCGGCAGCTACGAGCGAATGCGAGGAAATGAACATTGCCATGGGCAGTTAGGTCAAGATGTGAGGGAAACGATGTCAATTAAGGCGGGGCAGAATGACTTTTAAACAATCTAATTTACAACCTGGGCAAGTGGAGGTAAATGCGAGGCTTGTGAGCCATGGCAAAAGAAGAACGAGCATTTAGAGCCGAAAGTCAAACGTGAGCAGCGTGTTTATGGAAATGCAGAGGAGCGTGGAAGTCAATTTAATGCGGATGTTAACATTTTGCTTCACAGAGGAGCATAAAAGTGACTGTAAAGAACATTACCCTAGGAAATCACTTGACAAGTACAGTTTTCTTTCATGTGCTTTAATATGAAAAAGGGAAGGGGCAGGTCATCTCAAAAGGCTTCACTTTGATAACAATATATTTTGAGCCAAGATTTGCTACTTTCTGTTGCTAATTAAAAAGAGATGGTATGGAGCTTGTTAATTGACGTCACGCCGCGTTGAATGTTGCGCCATCTTGGGAGGACGGCTGCTAGTGCGTTCAATGCAGTGTTTTGTTTTTCTTGTTTGATTAGGAAATATAACTATGGTAGGTCAGTCTTGTTGTGTTAAAATTTGCAATAGCATTACACAGAGTCGTTCAGGAAAAGCCCATGGTTCTTTCACTTTCGATTTCACCATATATCAAACAAAACAAGTCACGGTACAAATCAAAACAATAATAACAGTGGAGTATTATCCTCCCAAGATGGCGGCGCTACTGCAACATGCAACATAGGGCGTGATGTCAGCTTCACATTCTCTATTGGGGGACGGACATTTTAACGGACAGTTATGCAGAGTATTTCATTGGATAAAAATGTGGGCACGCCCATAAGTGCTAAAGGACATCATTCATATTTTTTATCCATTTTACTGGATGAGATTAAAATGTGTTGAAAACATCTGAAAGTTACCCTGGTCCACTAGCATACAGATACCTTTACATCTAACAAAAATGAACAGGTAATTCCACTGGATTGCATTAGGTGTTTTATAACGTTGCTTTTCTGCTTTGTTCATCATAAGAGTTCATCTATTTTCATATTCATCAGCTATTTAGACTGTATGGCATTTTATGGCTGTTTAGGGTGTTTATGGCTTCAACATCATTACCTGAGATAGGATACCAAACTATAAACTCTAATAGCCATCTGTGAAACTTTAAAAGTAACATTTGCTATTAGGATTCAGTTAGTGCCAATGAATAATTATCCAAAAGGTCATAATTATTTGTGGTCACGCTGCTTTTCACAAAACAGATGGAGACAATCTGAGTCAACATTTTTCAATTAAATAAAAGAACACAAACAAACATGGGGGGTAAGACAAACATGCAGACACACATTCAAACAATGTGTAAGCAAATTATTTTGCGCACACACATACGCGAATAGCAGGGTGGACAAGAAAATAACCTTGATTAACCTTTTTTATAAATAAATGCTTAAATCCTGCTAAATGTTTTCCATGGTTAAAACTGTTGTTCTGACCAAGCAGGAGAAACATATGGATTAATGCATCATTTTTTTAAGTCACAGAATATTATGGGGTTAAACCAAAAACCAGTGCTTTCCTTTATTAATTGCTATTTAAAGCATTCATTTTATACATGTTTTACAGCTACACGCTTTGTTTCTACTTTTCAGAAAATGCTGTATGATCCATAAGCAAAAGTTTTCAGTACACATTTAAAATCCAATAGATCCACCCCATATTCCATCATGCTGCTCAGCTCGCCCCAAACACACACACACCATGAAAGCCATGAACATATGGTAAAACACTGCAGTCATCCTGCATATGGTCACCCAAGAGATTCATGCACACTTTCGCTCTCTCTGCAAGGCTGGAGCAAAGTAAAACCGGCAAAAAATAAACAGTCAAAAAAGGGAAAAAGATCAACCTTTCATATAATAACAGTTAGCGTGTCAGCCATTTTGAGTGACAAATCAGTGTGGGGCATGGCACAGGTTTCAGGGGGGAGTGTAGAAGGGATCTGACAGGCGTTTGAAAACCTCCTCAAGAGAACGGCTTCCTCTCTTGCTCTGCCACGTGTGGGGCCGACGGAGTGCTGGGGCCGCAGTGGCCCCTCATAAAGAGAGCGGAGACAGTCTGTTCTGTTCCAGTCCTCTGTCAGAGTGCAGAATGCTGATTTAGACATAACGAACGGAGACACAGATGCCGGAGTCGAACTCTTCCTGTGTATGACAGAAGGAGAAGAAGAGCGCCAAGCCGCCAGGCCGGAGCTGACGCTGGGCGATGCTCAGACCTGCCCACGATCTGCGCGCTCTGGCATGAGATGAAGACGCATCATATGTTTTAGCGAAAGCTCAACGTTGTATTACAAAAACATGGTCACATATTTACAGACATGTATTCACAAATACGGGAAACAAAACAGATTTGTTGTTCTACCATGGTTTGGTGATATACAGTATATGTGCATGTATGGACGTGCTATACATGGCAATCTATATAAAAAAAACTTGTTATGGTACCACTTGTTGTTTTGTGTAGTAGGCAGCCCACTTAGACAAGAAGAGATTGCCTGACCTACATGTAAAGCTGCACTGTGCAATTTTAGCATTTTTTTTGTTAAATACTAACTCTCACCAAATTGCATGGCCTGATCTCTGAGCTAGCCTGCGACTTGACTGCTTCAGCGATGCGATACTGATATGTCAGAAATGTATCCCAATATCTGGTCGAGATTAATGAAATCTTGTTTTCTCATGTACACTGCACAACAAACAATACACGACACCTTTTTTATTCGGCCCGAGTCCTACAGAAATTGGCTCAATTTTGACAAAGAAAATGGCATAGTGTATGCACCACTCAAAGCAAAAAAGCACATTCGATTTGATTTGTTTTGTGTAATTTAGAGACTTTTTTGTGAAATTGATTTTTTAGAAATATTTTAAATAGCACATTAACATAGCACAAAATGATGCATAGACTTTGTCTGTTGTGCATCAGATGGCCAGTGAATGACTGTGGGAACTTTATGGGCAACACAAGTTTGAGGCTACGGTGCATTATAAAAATGTTACACAAACAACCCACATTATACGTTTTATGACAGACACATGTTTGAAACAAAGAGAAAGTTTCAAGCTTGCATTAATCGATTCAAGAACCGCGTTGGACTGTTTACAAACCCATGGGACTCCGTCTTGAGTCTGGTTGCTCACTGCTCATTGATGCCTTAGCTAGCATCGGAAGTACACAGAGAAGCGTGGTGAATAGTACCTTAGAAATAACTGTAACAAGCTTCCCCCTGAGTACTCACTCTTATTTAACTGCTAAATTGACCTGAATGTCATGTGGCGTCTCGGAGGGGATCTCTCTCCATTCTGAAAGCTTCGCACATGCTTGTAGCTGCTCTGCTCTTCACAACATCTGCGTCTCATGCAGCGGAGCAAGTTTAGCTAAACCACCCAGCGAGAAGCATATAGACCCCATCAGTAAATCTAATAGTTTACCATCATCAGTAAGACAAGTAATATACAGTCCATGACTGTGTATACACTGAGAGTGTGCTTATGCGCAGTTGTTCCAATTCAAAAGTAATTGAAATGTCACAAGTTGACAATTATGATCTTAAAACATCTGCAAGAAGGGATTGTGCATGTGTCATAAATAAGTTTGACATTCAATTCAGTGCACCCAAAGATTTAGGAGACTGGAGAATGGCTTGCTTTCATCTCAACACGTGTGCACGCATGATGTTCACATATTCTGTGAGACAGTAGCTACATTTGCATCTGATATCAAAAAAGAAAATCTTTGATGTAAAAAAATTAATTGACCTTAGAGCAAATGAAATGCAGATTTTTATTAGAATAGTAATTTACATTTAAACCTTTAAATCTGTCTACTTTCAGAAAAGATTTAAAAATACCTTGCATATATGCATAAAGCCATATAGGACTCTCTTCCATCAATATTAGCATTTGTATTTAAATTATATTCGTTTTGCAAACAATGTTATTATTAACATAGGACGTATGCGATGCCATGTGCTGATTTAGACGGGATTGTGATCACTGTAATATTTTTAAGATCGATGGATAAGTGCATCTTGAAACCTAATAAATAAATATATACTAAAACATAATATGATACAAATAATAAATATCATATATATATATATATATATATATAATACAAATAAGAAATAATTTATACAAACAATTTTAAAATTATTTATATAGTTAAGGCAAGAAATTAAGGAATTAATAAAGGTTAATAAATGACGTCATACCTGACTCTGGTTGTATTAAGCAGTGCTCATAAATAACATTGTCTTTTCATATCGAATGGGATGTCAACAGTACTTAAACCACTAACAATTGATGTTATGCCTGAGACAATTAAGAAAAAAGTTAAATTCTATCATTTAGGAGTGTTTGTTATTGTTTTCAGGGAAAGGTCAAATAAATAAGTGAGTGAGAACAGCAAAGCACAAAGAGGATTGGGATTGAATAAAAACAACCTTGAAAATGAGCAAAAGAGAGAGCGAGAGAGAAATGAGGGAACAGAGGAAAAAGAGAGGCATTAGTGGCTTCAACCAGCTGCCAAATGATGGTCTTGATTGCTGGAGTTGGAGTGTAGAAACAGAAGGTGTGAGGGGTGATTATCCAGCCTCCATCCCTGATGAACAGATGTTAATAACAAAGCAGCGCATTCATTGTGTTTAATAGCCAAATGCAGAAGGCTAGGCTGAGCCTGTCTCTCTTCCTCTCCCAGAGAGATGAGCTTGGTGCGCTCGCATTGGCAGCGAGCTAGTCATAATGAGGTGGATATTTGCAAGAAAAGGTAATGATAATCAGTCACTGAGCTGAACGCAAACACGAATGATGGCGCAACGCAAAGATGGAGATGCAGACATCGTGCCCTCAGTAATATCGATCGCGGTTTTTGTCTAGATTATAAGTTATTAAACCACCCGTAATTGTAGTATTCATATAGCATGTGCTTATGTTGTTAAAGTCGTGCCTTGCATCAAGAATGGTGTCTACATGACCAAAATGTTGTATTACGGAATTTTATTAAGATTATATCACAGTATAGGTATGTATTACGAACATTATGTTTTAGAGACTCAATCTCTACCAGTTGACCTGTATTTCTTACAGTCTCATACCGCAGCTTATCCACAGTAATGCAAAGAGATCTGCGAAGAACATCTTAGGATGCAAAACACCAATGGTTTTGAAACACTTTCCTCATGAGACACAGATGAGACCGAAGACACAAGCGCATCGAAGGGTTAACAGGCTGTGGAAATTCGCATTACGGCAGCATCCGTGTTTAGCTTGTTTATGAAAGATAAAGTGAACATCCAACAGCTGCAACTGAAATGCCATTTCATGTTCCATAAGAATACACAATTTACTTATAAAACATTGAAACGCCACCAAACGTCATGAATTATTGAAACTGTGCAGATGCAAATTGAATAGCTTTGCTGTGTTTCTCCGAGCTAGGCTCCATTTATCATGGGTGAAGATGTAACTATTACGCCTTTGGATTTTAACTCAGCATTTTATTTGATGCACTTAAATGCAGCACTATAGACAATTCGTCCCAATACAGAAATGCCTTTCCGGGAAGGATGAATAAAGAGGGCAAAAGGTTGATGCCTTTTGGCCCTCCAAGGTAAATAGGACATTGACGAGGTAGAAAGGTGGTATTTTGTGTGCCCGGCGATCCCATACTTATGCTCTTGAAACGATGCCTCCTGTCCAATAAGACGAAGCGCTGATAATGGCTGCTCTTGAGAGATAAGGAGGCAGGACAGACACGCTGACTGGTAGGCCTTTGTAAGGGCTAAATGTCTTTTATTGTGTCATTCAGAGTGCAGACTGCAGAGACAAGGATGATTAGATGAGTCTTAGTCTAAGTGTCTTTTCCCCAAGATATTCAAAAGCCATACTAAAAATGCTAAATGTTTTACATAATTATTTTCAATTATGCATAAACATTCAGAATGTGAAAGGGGGTCGGACAGCAGATTTGTGCTGTCTTAAGGTGTGAAATGAATGTGTGTGTCACAGCCAATTCGAGATGTCTAACACAATGTTCTCTAATCTACACATGCAACTGAATATCTAATTAAATTCATGTCTGTTGTAAAGGACCACTTCGAAAAAAGAAGCAATACTGATCCAGATGTACTTCCTGTTTCAGTTTCTTAACGCTACACATATTGAACAAAGTATAAGCAACAGAACCAAATCAAAATGTTAAATGAATATCAAATATTTTATTATACATGTTAGAATTTGAGAGAAGTGACTAACTTACTATGTCACCTGCTATATAAAATGGTGCCTCACAATCTGTGTTTTACCGAAAGTTTTGAGAACAAACAATAAGCTGCCCTAAATTAAAGATGTGGACAAAATAACAATATAAAAGCATTTACAAATTCATGTGCATATTATTATTATGTGCACATTATTTGTACACTCTCAATTAAAAAAAAAAATATTAACACATTGTTTGTGTTACATTAAAAAATGAGTTTGTTGGATTTACTCAATTTAATCATGTACATTGGTTCCACACGGACAAGAACATAACTTAAACTTTAACTTAAAAAAAACGTAATTAAATCGTGTGGAACTGATGTCCATGATTAAATAAAATTGAGTAATTCCAACAAACTCTTTTCAGTTTATGTTATTAAACACATCGTGTGTCATTTCTATGTTGTTTTAACACAAGCATTTTTATAATGTAAATGTCAATATTTTATGTGGATGAGTTAAATAAAATGTCTAGTAGCTATACTACCAAAAAAAAAAAAAAATCATTATAATGAGAGAAATTGTGACTTTTTTAATACATGTGTTGAGGACATTACTGAGGGCAGCCCTGGTCCCTGACATTAGAACCTGGTTCAAGACTTGGGGCTTGTGTGGAACCAATTTTGTCCACCCCAGAAGCACCAGAATGCGTGAAAAGGGGCCAGATTGGGCACTATAAGTAGATAAAATGTATAAGAGCCTGCAGTGCAATGTGACTTAACAAAACTAGATTGCTCCCATCATAATCAAGAAGCCGTCTCATACCTTGGTGCATTTAGGCCGTCTACTGACAGACCATTCAACTGTAAGTGCCAAAGCCAGCAACTGTAACTTTCTTCAACTTCAAAATTCAGTAAAAATGTTTTCAATAGAAATCCATTACACATAATTCACATGCAATATTAGTGTTGCAAAGTAGTGTTTTTACAAATGTGGATGTATATGGTTAAAAAATTATAGTAATTCCTTATTCAAGTAGGTTCAAGTATAGGTTTAATAGAAGTGCGAGAAAAAGAGCTATTTTTCTTGCCAAGCACTTTGCGAAACCTGGTAACGTCTTGTGTTATTGTTGCCTCCTTAAGATTTATTGCTTCAACGTGCCCTTAATTTTGTAAGTCGCAAAATTTATTTGAAAATGTAAGTGTAGATCGGCTGGTAGGAGATGGTTGTCTATACCTTACCTCAGAATATTCACTAAACCACAAACTAATCACGGTGTAGGTCCAGGACTACACTGGTATCCAATATTTTGTAAGGTTAAAATGGATCATTAGCATAAAACATGAACTTTTATGAAGGCTGATTTTAAAGAGTTGTAAACCGATTTAATTTAAGATGATAGCGTTTCTGGACACATAAGAAATACAATTAGTTGGCCAGTTTTTTCATTGTCCATTGGTGGAACGTGTTCAAATGGATTGGCAGCAGTAGACATAAAATCGAGGTTTGCACCACGGACGGCTTCCTTGATTGTAACGTTCACAATGTTGTTTTGTTGCGTCGCATTGTTTGCATACGCAGTCTTAATGAAGTGTGTTGCACTTGCACAACGACAGCGAACAGTGAACGCATCACAACACTGTAACAGGGGTCATGAAACATGAATAACTCAGAGCAGCACGGAGCCATTCCGATGTCATGATGACAATGAGCCTTCTCTCAATATTCACGCCAATAGAATTGAACAAAGTGAAAGAGATGAGAGCCAGAGAGGAAAAAGCACCCTGATGAAAGTGGAGGCCGTTATTTGAAATTGAAAGAATATGAGGATAGTTAGTGGCTGTATTCCCAGCGGAGGCCTGGCTGTCACGGGCGTGGAGCTCCACTGTTTAATGTAAACTCATGCTCCATCACCCTTCCCTTTCCATTATTCCAATCACCAAACTGCCGTTTCATGCACACTTGGGCCGACCCCATGCTGCTCTCGCTATTTATTGAATACATTTTTTACTCCAAAAACATTTTTCCACCTGAGCTGCCACTTACAACTTCCGTGGCCACGATGCTAGAGAGAGCGAAAGAGAGGAATATGGGAAGAGAGAGGCAGATAAAGAGAAAAAGAAGGAGAGATAGACATGTCCCAGCGCTCGGTGACGGGGTCCATTTGTTTGCTTCGCATCTCGGCTTGATGCGGGTGAGCTGGCACGGAATAAACTAACAGAGAAAGTTGTTTATTTCCCTTTTTGCGCATTGTAGTAGGCCATCAACGTTGTCTTTCTCATGTGCTCATGAAAAATCAAAATGGGGAATAGGTGGTCCCCAGCTGTGAGGAGATGTTCAGAAATCATAAAGAAGCTATGGGCATGCCAACCAGGTCCATATTTCAATACCAATGCACCAGATCAATTTTGGATTTGGAATGAGCCAGAAAATCTAACCAATTACGCAAATGAGCAGTTGTATCCGTGTAGTTCACCCCCCCTCAACAAAAAAATCTGTCATCATTTACTCACCCTCATGTCATTTCAAACCTGTATGACTTTCTTTCCCCTGCAAAACACAAAAGTAGATATTTTGGAGAATGTTGGTAAACCACCATAGACTGTATAAAAGATGGACAGCATGACGCCGCTTCCTTCCATTGTAATGAATTGATCGTAAAACGTCCGACGTTTTTGCGTAACATGTCAGCGCCCATCGTCGGACGTTTTACGATCAATTCATTACAATGGAAGGAAGCGGCGCAAAAGGAATCGTCAGCGCATTATAGTGAGCACGAAGTGCAGCGCGGTATCAAGGTCCTGCCCATGTTCCCCGATGACTCAATCGTAAAAGAAGAAATCATGTTGTCGCGCCCCTTTTTTATAACATCTTAAAACTAACTAAAACCAAACATATTAAAAAAAACAGCGCTTGGACATACATCAACATGATAAACCGGACTAAAATACCAGAAAACATCTTTGGAAAAAAATATTTGAAGTGTAATTGGATTTTAGAGTTTGGCTCCTGTCCCATTAGTTTACATGGAGAGGGGGAGTTTATGACCTGTACTGCAGCCAGCCACCCGGGGACTATCGAAGATCCCTCAGCTTCACTTTTCAGAACGTGTGAGGCACCCCTGTTAGCCACCGAGACATTTCTCTAAATATCTTGTTTTGTGTTCTCAGAAGGGAAAGCCTTTGCAGTCGTGTATGTCTGGTACTCGCGTTATACGTACACCAGTCAACCACGTTGTCTTGTTAAAGTATGGAGGTTACGGATGTAATTGGTGCATTAGCAGGTGGAAGGGGCACGGCTTTCAGACGCAGTCTAACCCTATCACACACAGGTCAAAAGCAGAAGAGGCAAGACAAGCCACTTATTCCACCAGAGTTCAGCCCTGCTTTGTAATAGCACTGAAAGGGACGCTTTCCAACCGAATTACACAGGCTTTGTGTAAATAATCAGGGGCTGACCTGTGGGGTTAAACCCCATAATTGAAGTGATACTTCAAAGCGACGACCGCCACCTACACAAGATACCGCGCGTGTGTGTGTGTGTGTGTCATCGTTTGAGAGGGACAGTATTCAGCGTGTGTGTGTTTGATTGGACAGGGATGGCTCTGTGGGAAGGTCTCATCTCCCCTACAGCTGCTCTCTCTATATCCATCACATCATTTTTCCTGCTCCTGTGTCCCTCTTTCTCGTCTCCTCTAACTCATTAAATGAGTGACACAAATGCAACATTAAGTTGCGTCGAGCCTGCAAAATGGATAAATAAAACCAAATGATCTGATGTAATGTATTCTTTTCCACCATTGCACAAATGTGTATTGAGAATCATTTTCCTGCATGCGGAATGACTGGCGACAATGATATTTCATGGCTTTGAGGTTTTTTCTCAATCCACAGGCAGATAAGATGCTTTCCATTGCGTGTTAAAACAAAAGTTATAACTTTTAAATAATGTACATATAAACCAAGCCGGCCTCTGTGCGTTTATAATAATGCTAGCAAGGACAACACAATGAACATGACTGAAGTTGAACGAAGACCTAACACCTTTTCATTAATATTCATTGATGTCACTGGGGGGAATTTGTCATCATTTATCAACATTTAAGGCTAATTATTATGACTGACGTGATGGGTAAATGAGGTCAATACAAAGTGTCAAAAACATTACAGCCTCTGATTTACAAAGGAGTTTAGCATATAGAGAGCTTTTTAACATGCCGTTTCACACAGAGCCCCATTGAAACACAATAGGACAAATCAATAAAGGAAGTTGATCACCAACTAAAATAAAGCAATGAGCCATGAGAGGCCATACATTGATTTCACCGTGTGTAAAGGACACAATTGCAGCAGCAGCACAATGACACTGTAGTTCAATAAAATATATGTATTTTTCATGAATTATAATCACAATAAAAATCCATGCTTGTTAGCCTGACTGTAGGTAGTTGTAGATACACAGACAAAATACATTACAATAAAAATACACGCCAAGAGTAGCTACGGTTTTATATTAGGGCTATCAAATGAACAATCGTGATTAATCGCATACAGAATAAAAGTTTGTGTTTGTAATATACAGTATGTCTGTGTACTGTGCATATTGATTTTGTCTTTATAAACACATACACACATGCATATATTAAACATTTACATTCACCATTTATATATTATTTAAATGATTGGTAAATATAAATAAATACATGTAAATATTTCTTAAATATGTGTACATGTATGTGTATGTGTTTATAAATACAAACTTAAAATGCACAGTACACATATACTGTATTATGTAAACACAAACTTTTATTTTTTTTAATTAATTGTGATTAATCACGTGACAGCCCTATTTTATATATTTGCAATAGAAAATGAAATAGATTATTGAGTTCTGTATTGGAAAAAAAAACAATACCCAAATTTTGTTCTTGGCATCAAAGTAGTACAGTAGCTAGCAAGATTATACAGATGCCAAAAAAAGCACAGTTTACTACAAACATGGCTTGTGCCCATTACAATAAAATTGTTGGCATTACAAATTTATTGCCAAGGCAATGAAAGCATAAAACTATTGAGAGATTTTAAAGTGATACCCAAAAATGAAAATTAGTTCATTGTTTACTCTCTCTAATGTGATTTCAAACATGTATGACTTTCTTTCTTCTGCAGAACACAAAAGAAGATATTTTGAAGAATGCTGGTAACCGAACAACTTCCATTGTAAGGACGTAAAACCAAAACGTTTCACAAAATAACTTATTTTGTGTTTCACAGAAGAGAGTCATGTACAGGTTTTGAACATGAATGAAGATCAATAAATGAAGATAATTTTGGGTGATTTTTGACATTTTTGACGAACCATACTTTACAGATAAATAAACCAATAAAAATACAATTAGTAATGTTAGATTTTAAGGACATTGATGTAATAGAGCATAGTGCTGGCAACACCAAGATAGCATGTTTGATTATGAGCAAACACACACGCACACACACTAAAAAATAGCTTGAATGCGCTGTACGTGGCTTTGGATGAAATTAACCATTGTAAAATTTGGGTCTGTAAGCAAAACGAGTTGAGAAGCACAACTTTGAATTGTGGGGGTTTTTTTTCAGTTAGGCAAGAGCCTAAGGAGCAAAGACAAACATGAAGTCGCCCTATGCAATCCTGTCACTGGACCGGACATTGTGCCGAATCAGTCTTCAACACTTCACAAATTAGAAAGTCAGCCCTGCAGGAACTATAACGTCCAGATGTTGGGTTTTCTGGATCCCGTTCCAAGATCTCTTTTCTCAAACGGGGCCTGTACACAATAAAACACTGAAATGAAAAAGCATGTATACAAGTACTGAGCTGGCAATCCTCTCCGATCGATATGCGAACATGATAGAGAGCTCCGGCCAGTTATCCTGTTAGCAAAACGCTCTCATGCAGACACTCGTGCAGACAGGCACACATCCAAAGGCACATGCAGATAGATTGATCCCTGGTCCTCCTCTTGGTATGGGCCTCCTTCCCTCATTAATTTTACTGAGTCCTCCAGATGGGAAGCAAAATATTAATTTTATTCAGCCTAAGGCGTGGAGCCGGATGAAGGTGCTTCGTAAATCAAGGGGCTCGGGTGAAGATCCAATATAGATGGGCGACCGCGGAGGCCTATGGGTGGGCAGAGGCTTTGGTTTGTCATAAATGTAATTAATTGAATGGCGGGGAATGATGAGTCGATCAGGACACGTGGAGCAGACGTGACATCCTTAGAATGGTGGCAACCGCAGACCAAATTATGCAAATTAATTGGCTCTACCGATGCCACATAAAATGCGAGTGCTACTACACTCCATGGTACATTAGTCGGTTCATCCAATAAAAACTGCATTCTTTACAAGTGAATCCTTGAGTCAGGGCGCTCAATTCATTTTCAGCTCAGATGTGAGAGTCTGGCAGCATTTCGCAGCCTGTTTTGGTGGAAAACGGCATGGGGCAAGGGCGACGTGCGAGTTGAGCGAGAGCAAGAAAGAGACCAGAAGAGATAGGAACAAGTGAGCGAGGAAACGGCAGCACAGATGAGACGCTCTCTTGACCGTGACCGCATCGACATCTGGTATGGAAGCGGTACAAGTGTTGCTCATTGAAATTCTACTGTTGCCCCAAACTGATCATCTCAAAGCCCTGTGTCCAACTAGAATGTCTCTTTTTTTCATCCACTCAAGCGAGGACTTGAGAGAGTGTGTCGGTCACATCTCAGAGACACAGTAGCACTGATTGTCCACAATGTTGCTCTACCACCTGCTGCGTTGCTTCTGAAATTGCTATTATCAACACACGCGCGCACGCACGCACACACACGGTACGTGGCTCTAATTAAAGAGACAAATGAATGTCACTTCTGCTTTTCACTTTTCTTCCTCTCACTCTCCTCATTCGTGATAAACCTTGTCACATGGGTGGATTATGCTAATTGTCCATACATCTAGGGGCTTATATCAACTTAATTTACACAAATCCTTCGCCTTGGACCTCGATGTCTGTTATGATCAAAGGCAAGACAGATAATTCTCAGAAGAAGGACATTACGTATGAATATCTTTGGAGTTTCAAGAATTGTTAAATACATCTATTTTCAAGACGTAACTCAGCGTATCCGTCTTAGAACACAATGGCACACAACAGACGATTGACAGCAATATGGGGCATATGGCATGCTAATGTGTTTTGTAAATATTTAACAAACGTACAACCTATAGCATGTTTTCAGTTCCTAACACGTAGTATGACATCTCCATTTGAAAATGTGATTGTGTTACTAATAAATTCAGGATGGAAGCATCCTTAACTCTTTAATGGACTTTGTGTAAAATTTGTATTTCTGACATATAAAAGCCACAATTTATGTAAAAATCCCCATAAATACTTAACGAAGTGTCCATGTTACAATCACTCTTGCAATTCGAATCTATGGGGCAAGATTACAGTGGGTGTTGCCCTATTAAATTCCATTTCTTGGCATTTCTGTATTTTTTTTACAAACTTAAGAACGAGTCAAAATTGTTTTCTATGGAAATTTACTCCATGTCACAGACAGAGCTTTTTGAACATTTTATAATCAGGGATATTTCCTCAAGGTTCTTAAAGGAACAGTTAACCCAAAAATACAAATTCTGTCATCATTTACTCACCACGAAGTTGCTCCAAATTTGTATCAATTTATTTGTGTGGTTGAACACAAAGGAAGATATTTGGAAGATGTTTGCAATTTACACTTCTGGGACATTACTGACCATAGTAGGAAAAAATAAATGGTAGTCAAAGGTACTCCAGAACTGTTTGCTTTCCAAAATGCTTCAAAATATCTCATTTTCTGTTCAACAGAACAAACAATTATAGAATCATTTTTTCAACTATGGTAGCCTACTAGTAACTGATGTCAGAACTGATAATTGCTAACATTCTTCCACACTGTAAACCCTGATAAGTTAAGATAACTCAAAACATTTGTGGTAACTTATTACCACAAAACTTTTAAGTTGATAACTCAATTATTTTGAGTAAAGAACACTAAACACAAAAGTATAGTAAACTCAAAATAATTCAATTTTTCATTTTACATTTACTTGAGTTTCACTTATCAATGTTGTCATGAAGGAACAACAGCCTGTAGCATTATCAATGTAATGCCTTAAGATCAAATTTGAAATGAGTCTGTTTTCCTCCTAAGCAAATGCTCTACTCGTCTGCACAATGGTTACCTCATTAAAATCACTAATGTCCCAAAACTCTTTAAATAACAGAATAGAACAGAATACTAAACATGTAAAAGCCTCCTCCCATTGTAATTTTGATATAAATACATAAAATAACACTATATTTCAAGATTTACTTCCATTATCCAGTCCACACAAAGCATGCTGGGAATCGCTCTGACGTCATTGGAAGATATAATTACATGTTTTTAGTTAAGTGACTTATTATTTTTGTGTCCCTGGAACTCAAAATATCAAAATAGTTAAACACACTTAAAAGTTGTAAGTTAAATGAACTTTCTCACAGTTTTGAGTATAGTTTGCTTATTTTTGATGAGTAGATTATACTGTTCGGGAATACAGATATCTTCATTTGTGTTCAACAGAACAAAGGAATTTATAAAGGTTTGGAACAACTTAAGGTTGAGTGAATGATGACAGAATTTTCATATTTGGGTGAACTATCCCTTTAAAGCCGATCATTAAAATAACCGAATAAACGCACCATCACAATTAAAGATCACATTTAATTGGACAAACAGTATTTTTAAAAACGGTGTTTACAAACACTACAGCACACAGACAGCAGAACCGGCTGAAGACATCATGTGTCACACGTCCACATGCCCACGCGCTCTTCCTGTGGCATTCTCCCACAAATGGCAGCGCTAGACAGAAAGACGAAGCGCGGATCACGAAGAAAGACAAGAACGAGTGACATCTTTCTTCTAATAACAGAGAAGGTCCCTTCCAACAGCACTATCCTTCCACGGCTCTCTCTTTTTGAAATACACGTGTCACTGCAAAGTGACAAATAGCACATATTAATTAGGTACTAGACCGGGCGAGATTGCTGTTATTAACGGGGAAGGGGAAGGTCGGATTTAATTGCCTGTGACATCAAAGTCAAGTGACTGGTATTTCAAGCATCATTTAAAATGTTTGATATGGAAGCCATTGTTCTCACATAAAGGAGCGTCTAAAAATACAAAAGGAGAATGATGGGGAGAAGAGACAGCGCTCAGGCGGTTATCTGCAGTCTGACTGCTAATATCACCAGGACTGCTGGTGAAATGACTGGGTCCTAATGGAAGAATCTCTTCCCTGCAGTTCTGAGCCGGGCTTAAGGTTTATGGAGTTTATTTTCAATCTCAAGCAAGTTTTTTTGTTAAACTGTTGTTCTCTTTTTACCCTTTTACTGTTAAATTGAATTTTGAAAAGTCTCTGACATGGCGAATTTGGATTTTTCCTCAAAATATAAATAGGGAGGGTGTGCGATCACGCGGCTAAAAAGGATATAAATAGCACTGTACATTTACTTGTATCTGAAGGAACAAACCTTCAACTTCTAATTATTTCAAAAAGAGCGGCGAGCTTGGCAATTAGACGTAAATAAGTGCATCGCTTTTAGTGTACAATTAGGTTGATAGCACTCATGATGGGGATTACAGAGATATGGTAGGCTATGAACCGGCGGCGGTCTGGCTAATGATCGGGAGGGGCCAACAGTGCACAGAGAGCACTGCGCGGTTAGTCGCCCGTCGCCATGGCAACAGCACGCTCGCACTCTGTGGTCCCCAACCCTAAAATTAGTGCTGAGGTGCGCGGCTCCAAGAACGCATTCCGGCCTGACTTTGACAGACGTTAATTCGGCGAGCTGTTCCTTTCACCAAAACCACCGAAAACCCCAGCGATGACATCACTCTGCGTAGCTGCTCACGTTTGCAACATAAAGAAAACCCGGAATCAAAAACAAGCACCCAGTCTGTGTTTAGGTGCTTTGGGGGCCTTTCGCTCTCCTCGCCATTTCAAACCCATCCACCATCTGCTAGCCACAACCATTCAGCCTTTATCATCAGTCCCAGGCCGAGGCTTACAGGCCCCATGAGAAGAATCCACGGTAGTTCATTCAAAAGCATCACATCACCACAGTCTCCGTAATAAAGCATGTCCTGCCCACAGAAATCCGACTACACCGAAGCCTTCTTGGTCCTGTAGCATCCTCGATCTATTTCCACGCTGATTTTATTCGCCTCTAAATGGAATGTTAATGCAAACACTGTCAGCGGCAGGTCTTTAGACGTTCCGTCTCATGCATATAACATAGCTTAGCGCTGCCTCTGGAGTCTGCTGTTCCATAAGACTCACCAGGTGCACAGCTCTGCAAATTATCAGATCAACAGGGAGGCGACTACAGCATCCTGACGATCGCAGGGCCGCACGCCACATCATTTAGAAAATAGCCTATTCGCTTTTCTTTCTTTTTCGCCAGCATTAAAGATAATTTACTGACTTTCAACTCCTGATTTGTACCGAGAAACACTTAAGAAGTAAATCTCCAGCTGGGGTGCACGTTTGCGGGTTCAAGCATGATTTTAAAGCTGAAAAGTGCCTTTTGTAGAGCAAGGTAAACTTCTACACCTTATGACGTGCTTCTCTAAGCCTTTGATGTAATTGTCTATAAAGTAGCTATTTTTTTATAAACGAGCAATTTATCATTCAAGCAACGATTTCATAGCTATCATGAAAGTGAGGAAATATAGCATCTTTCTATAAATACCACGATTATAAGGGTTTACCAACTTGTAAAATAGATCAATCACGGGCTCGTGTTGACGTTGGTAATGTCTCTTATTTGATCATAATGAATGACAGTATAAATGATGTTGTTATAGAGTAAGCTGAAAATTCTTCCTTCATCAAAACCTGTTTGAGTCGTTCAGAAGTAATAATTCATAACTGACTGACTTTGGCTCAGCATGAGAAGTTATAAATCAATATCAAAAACGATACACATGTCAGTCAGATGAGTGATATGATGAATATGGCAATAAGTGATGATGGCACTTATCTCATTTTAAAGCATCAGAGAAATGGCAACGATTTGTGTAGGCTTTTCATCACGGTTATAAACTCATCAAATAACAGAAAGCAAATTAGTAAAAAGGATAAATTCCTAATAGTAATATATACATGTGCCGGCTTTCAGCCATTTTGAGATTATCAGGATTGCTTGATTTTGCCTAGTGTCGCGTCTCATATTTACAAATAGCCAACGATAAGTGTTCATTTACATTTGCTGCCTGAATATTGTATCGTGTGTTTTGTAAAATGTGTTAATATGTTCTATTTAATACACGGATATATTATGCAAAAATGATGCACATGCACATGCACGCACACACACACAAACACATAAACAGGTTTGTTTTTATACATTCCTTTGACATAATGACTTTATACCCCATCCCTCACCCTACTCCTAAACCTAACCCTCACACAAACCTTTCTGCATTTTTACATTTTCAAATAAACACCATTTAGTATCTTTAAATGAATAGTTCACCCAAAAGGAAAATTCTGTAATGAATTACTCACCCTCAAGTTGTTCCAAACCTGTATACATTTCTTTGTTTGATTGAACACAAAGAAATATATTTGGAAGAATGTCAGTAACTGAGATTTCTTGGGGACCATTGACCACCATTAAAATGGTTATCAAAGGTGTCCCATAGCTGTGTGTTTACCTAAATTATTAAAATTATTTTCTTTTGTGTTCAACAGAACAAAAAAACCCCTATACAATAATTATTTATCCTATGGTAGTCATTGGTGCCCCAGAAATCTCAGTTGCTAACATTCTTCCAAATATATTTCGTTGTGTTTATCAGAACAAAGAAATGTATACAGGTTTAAAACAACTTCAGGCTGAATAAATTTTCATTTTTGGGTGAACTGTCCCTTTAACAATCTGTTTGAATAGTGGGGACTGCTGGCTAGTCCCCACACTGTATAAAACCTGTACACACACAGTTATCAGCCCATGAATCTGTAAAAAAACACATACTATTGGTTGACCGTAGGTCATTGTGCTACAATATAGTGTGTGAACCTGAAAAACCAGCAGGACAGGACACTTTGTGAAAACAGAAATAGTGCAGTGGAAAATATAAATTAGATGACAAACACACATCGCACCACTGCCAAGAGACTGATCCTAAATTTGCACTCGATGGCTTGTGTCATCCTTGTAAAAGCCATGGGTTGGAGCTGTAATTGCACGCAACGGTAAGACGTGCACATGCGCATTCACACAGTGTACCTAGCGGCCTTACACAGACGGGTATGGACAGAAAGTACATATTGATATGTTTCTGTGGTGATCCCCAACAGAACCGCTCCCTTGACGAGTCACAGATTGGAATTATAATGAGTGGGATTACTACAGCAACCCCCTATCCCGCCACACACACACACACACACACGCACACACACACGCACAAACACACGCATGCATAAACATCACTTCTGTGTGAGTGCACCATGACACTGGGCTTTGCCCTGTGTGGAAGACAGGATGGAGAGTGGCAGCGAGGAACATACTGACGTTAATTAACAACATCTGACACAGATGCCGCGCTTGTACTCGCACAAGAGGTGGTCCGGCACTTTATTAAATTTTGGGTGATCTCCTTTCATTTTCCACCCCCATTTCCACTCTTTCCTTGTCTCTCCATTTTTAATCTTCTCGACACACTGTCCTCTCCGTACATAAGGGATGCGGGCATCGAACAGGCTTTCGACGCAATTAGGCTTTTGCTTAATTTTCAATAAACTGCTCTTTTGTAATATCCTCTCCCAAAAAAGGGCCACGTTATTTGCGCTCTCACCCTCATTTGCTTCAATCTGTTTAAATCTGCGATCCTGAAAATATTGTGACATAAAACCTAACTGTCAGGCCACATATGGCGAGCTTTCAACCTCCGGGCTCCGTATGAGATGTACAGCTAGTCTAGAGATAATTGACCTCTGGAGATGAAGTACATACTGTAAGAATGGGGAAATTCAAAAGCCCTTCCTGTCAATCCATCACAAGGTGTTGAAACAAAGGGACTATGGTTGAACTTGTTATTACACCATACCTCCGTAATTAACCCCAACCTTCTACTGTTGTTACACCACGTCAGGGTGAAGAGAGCGTTAACATATGTCTAATATCTTCTGCAACTAATCAAGGGACCAAAAACTGAAATAGATGTGTGAGTCACCCCGTTGTCTGTTAACGTGTTGATAAGCGGCACATATGTCAAATAATAATTTCAGAAATCCTCACACGTGATGCGTGCTATTGCTGGTGCTTGGATCTGGGAAACAAAAGGGTGCATGCCTGTTTGATCGGTTAAAGGAACACAAGCCCTTTGTCACCGATTCTTTTCCAAAATTCTCTAAAATGAGCGGTGACCTGAGTTCCCTCTTGCCCTGTCTTGTTAATTACCCTCATACATCATGTCTTAAATGCCACACCGTTTACCTGCTGTGGGTTGGCCATCCTTTGCGCACCTGACCCGCAGAGAGCTGGACCGAGTGATGGAGATGAGATTCATCCTGAGCGCAGCATCAGGACCAGCATCACTATGGGAAAGTCACCGCAGAGGTCACAAAACAACTGCTGAAGTGCTCAGGGTTTTAATACAGACTATGAAGGCAGTAGTGTACAATTTTGACATGGCAGGGGAAATACACGTGCATGGTTATAGACTGAGTTAAATTCTTTTTGAACTAATTTGGTCCAAACTGTTAAAATAGTATTTAATTACAAATAAGTACTAACAGCATTTGCTTGTATGTGCACAAATTGGGCTAGGTCTCATTGTGAATGAGAGATGTAAAACAATGAAATCGAGTAATTTGTACAGGTAAATATGATAAATCATTTGAAAATGCCATGGGCTCTCAGCAGTCTGAAAGGCAGAAGGGGTGGGGCAGCTGAAACGTTATGCTGCCGCCACCTGCTGGTAATCTCTTTTGATTTCTCCCCCTGTGTGGCCACTTAAAAAACACCCCCAGCCGCCTCTCTCTCTCTCTCTCTCTCTCTCTCTCTCTCTCTCTCTCTCTCTCTCTCTCTCTCTCTCAGCAGCCGCTAGAAAGGACATTTTATGGTTTTATTTTTTGAAAATATAGCCTGTTTAAAAGTATTTAAAATAATACGAATAAGTAAAATTGAAGAAAAATATATATATAATAATTTTTGTTTCGTTCAATTTTTATTGATATTTTATAACCCCCTAAAATAATACTTGCCTAGAAACATTAAATAACAATTGATTTTTCAATGCATTTTACTTCTTTGTGTTTGCAAGAATATGATATTCCTCAAATATACTCTAATCCTTTAATATAGCGTTTAACACACTATACTTTAACTCACATAAAATATGTGTACATTTGTTGCTAAGTAAACTAAATAACACATCTTTAAAATAATGTATTTCTTTTTTTATTTTTAAAATATGAATGTTCTAATATCTAACCATAATCGATTATGTAATCTTAATATTTGCATAATACAGTTCAATTGGACTTCTTTTCTGGCTTTATTTGCATACTGAATTGTGATTGGTCGTTTTATTGCATTTATTTAACCGAACAGTCTTTGCACTGGGCTACTTAAAACAGTGAACTTGATTCGTTACGTTATGTCGATTCCGCTACAGTTTTATTCAACGTCATTGGTGCATAGTAGTCATGGTTTATTCACATGAAATCATATTTTTGACTTAACTTAAATTGATAAAAACAGTTAGGGGATACCACATTATGTGCAGTTTTGGTTAACAAAATATGTTACATACGCAAAAAGCAAAAACACCAAAAACACAATTGCTTTGCTGTATTAAAATGTGTTATTTTCCTAATCGGTTTATTACATTCGTTATAAATTCATAGTCTAAAATATCCATAAAAGTATTAAATAAATGATTATGTTAGTAAATAGGCTATGGGGTGCACTATAGCCTAATTGTTGCCAAAGATTTTTTTACAATGTGGTCTCACAATTTCCCACAATAATCAGTCGGTTTTTAAAACAGGGGTACAGCTGCCTGGACTCCATGCTGTTGAGCGGTGGTCTCAGTCTGGTGGAGGTGGCATTAGTGCCCTCAGTGGTAAGAGTTGTACGGGGGGGTGCTGAAATCAGACAATGGTCCGCCTGAAACTGTGTCTGTATATCTCTGTGTCTGCAGAGGGGATTCCTGGTGTTTGCATGCGAGACATAACACGGATCAGTCATACGGTTGCCATATTAAAATGCTTATTGAAATTAATTATTCACAGCAGATTGGTTGCAGGCCCAATTGATAAAGGATCATGTTTATTTAAGCTGACGACTTTTCCATGTAAGATTGCTTGTCCATTCTTCTCCATAGGGCCCGTCAAGGTGAGATGAGACAGGGGCCACTCATTCTTCTCGAACAAAAGGAATAAATGAATGCGCGCACACTCCCTAATGCTTTTCCGTATACTTGGGTCCACGGGAGATAAGTCTAACAAAATTAGTATGCAAAAGAGTCGCTCTCTTGAGGCCTATAATTTTCTTTGCAAATGATTTCCGTTTTGAGGATGAAACAAACACGACAATGCCGTTTTATGAGCTGGTTTTAGATGTGTGCGTGCCTTCAAGCTCCTAAAAGAAGAGGGATGTGAAGAAGTTAACCCTTATCAGCAGGTGGTTGAGGAAAGAGGGAAAAACAACAACTATAAAGAGTAAGAAAAGATTCTGCTCTGTTCCAATCATATTTAGTTGATTACATTTGGCATAATGCCCTGGCGAAAAAGGCCCACAGAATCGAGAAGAGCCATTGCTTTGAGAGACGCTTGCATGTGTTCTTCAACACCATGCTGTGCCATCTTTTTCATCAGTTAACTTAATTAAACATATATCCACCCGAGACTGTTCTCATATTCTCCACCAGTTAAGCTTTTGTTAACTGTCTTCAAACAGTCCCTCAAGTTTTAAATACTGTTATTTACATGAACTTTTAACTTCTTAAGGTCAGGCTGTTTTAACATTCGAGTGTTGCATTTCTTTACACTGGGAATAAAGCCTAATAATAATAATATAATTAATAATAATAATAATAATAATAAATTAAACATAAAATAGTCATATCAATATGTTACAGATCTATATTGTATTTATTTAAATCTGTCATGTAAATATAATTTTATGTAGGCTATACGGTACGATAACACTCACTCAGTTTAATGTTTGAATGATTTATTTAATTCTGAAATCTAATCTCGTAAAGCCTCTAATATCGTGTGCGACGTCTTAATGCAGCTATTTCACCATGAAAAATCAAGCCGTAAATTAGGATTATTTGATATACACATGAATGTATGTCTGCAATAAATGCAGACGTGCGTTTATTAGACCCAGAGTCTATGAATGTTAATTGCGCCGTTTCCCTATCATAAATGCGAGTATAAATCACAGCTGTATAATAATACTCTGCCTGTATTTTTACGTTCCTAGCGCGGTCTGCAGTAGCTCTCCCTCCCAATAAATCATGAACTTACTTCCCAGGAGCTCCCTGCTCTGTGGTGAAGATTAGGACCCCGTGCCTTAAAGCCAGGAGCAGTTTGAAATTATCAAGCGTTTAAAGACATCACAGTTCAAGTTGTTTTATGCACTTCTAGCGGCTGTGAATACAGGCTGTGAACGCATCTCCTTAAGAGAGACATTTCATGTATTTTTGCTATTGAAAATGATTCTATCAATATGTGAAACCTGTCATTGGTATTGTGCATAATAATAATATCTAATAAAATGTTAACATGTTATTCATTTTATATAGTATATATAAATATGTAAAAATATATTTACATGCAATGATACTTTATTATTTGTGTTTTTTATTAAATAAACGAGTAAGTATGAATACGAAATAATAATAATAATAATAGGCTAATAATAATCATTATAATTTCTGTTATTTCTGTAATGTATAATATTTTAGTTAATTACGGAAATAGGTAAACATATACAACATTTTTAAAATGTTAATATTTTAGTCCCAAATAGGTTAAAATATTGGCTGTGAAAACGTCTAGGATTAATAATAACCAGTGTGACAATCACAGACTCTGGCAACAGCAACATAAATGCTTAAATAAATTGTGTCTGTCTCCCTGAACAAAATGTCTGTCATTTTTAAATAATTAGATTTATTATGTAAATATATTAGATCTTGCGATCCTGAGCCACAAATGTTTCTTGCCGATTTATTCACATGGTAATATATTTAAAATGTTCTCGAAATGGAGCTTTCGTAGTCAAAATAAATATGTCTTTTAATTTGAAATATTCCTTTTCATCTGTGGTCGGTCAGCTACGGTAACGTTAGGTTGTTTTCCTGCTGTGTTTGTCTCTATCGATTGCACTGAAAGTGTTAAAAGACGGCAGCCGAACATTAAACTTAACTCAGCACGGAAGTTTCATATAATCGTTTAGTAAGAACATTGCTGTTTCTATATGTCTGTTTGTCTATCTTGCAATCTGCCTGTTTGTGTCTACCTAACTGCACTGTCAGAAAAAAATAGCTAAATTTGTAGCTTGTGAATTAGGTAAAACTTTCAAATGGTACATCCTCTGTTTACACAAAGGTGTACTTATATGTACCTTATACTGGTAAATAAGTTACAAAAATGTACTGTTGTACCGTTTGATTTTGCTATGACAAAAGCCTCAGTTTATTTCCTCAGTTTAGCTTTAGTCATGTTTGAATAGCTATTGACATACAGGTGACCTAGGCTACATGTTAACTATTGTCTTTAAATTAATTAAATCATATTAAGACTAATCAGTGACTTGGGTAAACTTTTAACAACTGAAATCTAACAGTAACACTCAATTTTCCAACCTACTGAAATTACTTTTATTAAGGATTCATTGTCAAAATTACAGGTATTGCTAAATGAGAGTGAAATTAGTCAAAGATGGAGCTGTGAATGTATGTGAATGTTTCCTCATTAGTCTTGGTTTGAAACGTAGCTTATGGTGTCATCTTGTGCTACATTAGTTTTAGTGGCAGTCTGTGTAGTGCTATTCTCTTCTGGTTATGGAGGGGAAAGTAATGCATGGGGAGTAATTTCTGCAGTGTCATAACCCCGGCCAGGGTGTCATATTCCTCTCTTCCCTCATCTGGCCCAGCATGGGAGCCCTAATACACACATCTCTGTGCAGCACTTCTGCAGCTAAATGGACGGATTTGCGCATTTCCCGAGCCGCTCGAACCCAATTCCCCCATTCTGTTAATGCCGGTTAATTTTTTTACAAATAATGCCCGGGCAAATCAGTCTTCCGAAGTGTTATACCATTTTTTGCGAGGACTTCTGTGAACTTCTTTTTGAAAAATTAATGCCTTTAATTTTGGTTGATGGCAACATCAGCACAGCTCCGTAAATTGCAGTTTAATGAGATTTTGCTACAGGGGATAATCTGCTACTGACAGAAAAACATCTTGAAAACATCTGTAGACCTATGATTTCACTCTGACGATTAAAACCCCAACCACCCCCCCCCCAACGTCTTCGAGCACTGAGAAAGAAAAATGGTCAGTTTAACAAGTTACTCTCTTGCCATCCGACCTGATGAAACATGGAGGAAAGTAGACGTTGTGTTACTTTCATTTGTCTGTGTAATGAACATCTCAGTGTTTTTTTTTAAGAGTTAATGTCCAGCTATCGTTGCCTTTCTGTGGGTGTCTAGTGCATAACACAATAAGCAATGGTTGATGTGAGTCATAAGCGAGCAATCTGCTTCACCAATCCAAGCCTGTAG
Source organism: Triplophysa rosa (assembly GCF_024868665.1). NCBI lineage: Eukaryota > Metazoa > Chordata > Actinopteri > Cypriniformes > Nemacheilidae > Triplophysa > Triplophysa rosa. Next base: position 5,900,745 of record NC_079912.1, read on the forward strand.
ATGCAATGTAAATTACCCTCAAGTGGATAGTCAGTTAATGTATCCCTTCTTGTGACCAATATCATCATGAATCCCTCACATGAAACAAAGTGCTTTCAGGCATTGTGGTTTGATCTTCAGTTGGCAAATACGAGGTAAAGGTTAACATGTGAATAACCTAAGCATAATTTGAATTGACTAACATGTAACTACCATGCAGTCACTTCAACCCTTTGGGCTATTGATCAAGACAATGCTCATTGCTTTTCAATTGAATTTAAAACGAATTATTAAATAGAATAGATAGAACTAGTAAAGCATGGTGTTGACAATGCCAAGGTCACAGGTTCGATTAGCTAGGGAATACGCAGGCGGGTAAAATGTACCTTGAATGCGGCATAAGCCGCTTTGAGCAAATGTGGTTAACACATTTTAATGGTAGTTTTATAAACTTGACATTGAAGCAATAATGCTTTAGTGAGCAAGATCCCGCTTCCTCTTAATTAAAACATCAGCGTTCCATATTTAGTTTCTGTAAAATGTTGGCTGTGCAGTGACATTTGAGTAAGCACAGTCAAGGAGGAACGTACACCCACGTCTCTGTCCTCCAAAGCTCGCGCACTCCCAGGACTCGGCAATGTAGATTACTTCCTCCAGGGAGTCTGGAGAGAATCCCATTCCCTGCACCTCTTCCAGTGTGCATAGAGATTTGGCCAACCTCCAGCAAAAATAGACCATATCATGCAGAGAGTAAGCTATGCCAGAAAGCCCAAAATTATATCTGACACGTTGTGTCACATCGACTTGTTTTCAATGTGTCTGTCACTCTCTCAGATGTGCAGCTAATGATGAATTTGATGAATTTCTCTCCAAAAGCATTAGTTTTAACTGTTAATTGGTTAAATAAAATGACCAATTATGTATGTCTTTAATACCCACCTGGCATGATTTCAAGCGACATTTTTTTAAACTGGTTCAGTGATGGTTTTATGTGGTTCCCATTCCTTGATGTAGATCCACAATTAGCAGGCATTACCAGGAAAATTACAGAGCAATGCATAAGAGGGAACAGAAAAGCAATGCTCTGTATTTTGATTTTTCCCAACATTTATGGTTCCATCCTCATTCAATGTTAAAAGGGATTTGATGGGATCCGCCTGCAACCCAAAAAACCCGGAGCAGACAAAGACACATAAGCAATTATTTCATGGCGAGAGGACTCTTGTGAAATAATTGATTTGACAAAGCTCCAAATTGATAAGCATGTGTAAAGATGGATCAAATTAAGGCTATATTATATACAAGTTTTAACCAACACATCCCTGTTCTCTCTTTTGAATTGTGCAACCCACAAGGCTTTGTTCTCCAAAGTGACTTGCCGCACCATCAGCAATGATTGGTGCCACGACCGATGCCAGGAAGAGAGCATTGGCTCGGCAGGGTTCTCAATTTTCAATGCCGTGAATGGACACCTCTTGTCTAGTGATGCCACTGCTGCGCTCTTTCAGATGGAGGCACATGTCACACCCAGACTCATCATGCCAGCCACCAGCAGAGAGATCAGGGCACTGTGCCCATCACTACCATCAACTTGAAGTTCAGTTGGAAACGGACAGAATTTAATGAGTGTAATATCAGGCTGCAACATATTTGGTGTAAGTTTGGTGTTGGTGGGAATCATTTAGTACAGCTGGAGAATGAGTGATAGACTCGTATTGTTAATATACATCTTGTATTCTAACGTGATTAGCATTTTCCCCGTGGAATTAGTCAAAATGCCCATCAGTGGCTGTTCTGGTCAACTGAACCAGCAAACTGTGAGCCAAGCAGGCCTGAATTAATAACAATGCCATATCTGAGGCAATCCGCTCCGGCACTTGCGATGCAGAGTGTGAGGCAGTCCCGTCGAACAGCTCTTCAACACCAACAAGCCACTTCCTAATCCTAAAAATGACCAAGCCGGATGTGGAAAACCCAGAACAATGCTCTTAGAAATCCAAACGCGTACAATAGCATGTATCGGAGAGTGTGTGATTATAAGCACCAGGGAGTTTGCCTTCCTTTATTCATCTATAGTCCTGTTTTGAAGAGACCAGATCCAGGGGTGCCAAATTAAGCAGAGTGCTGATCTGTGCTTGCTGCATAGAGTAATGAGCAGGCCCAGAGGATATTTGCAGGGTCACACAAAGGAGTTGGTGTGGAAGTGGCAAAGAAAATCGGGCGTACAGCAGGAAGCCAAGCTACTAAATTCTGCAGGCCATCCTCATCTGCAGTCATCAGCGAAACGAGCTCCCCACCTCATCAACAAGCGCTTGACTCGGGGATGGGTCTCCTAGCTGTTTTTGCAGTATTTACCTTATGCCATGGACCCATAGAAAACCATGTTCCGGTGCTGGGCATTCATTGACAAAGGGAGAAAAGGGAAAAGAAAGAAAAATGACTGGCTCGGAGGAAATTATAACAATTTCAGGCCATTAAGATTTACCAGCATTACACCGTTTCTCTGTCTGTAAAGAATCTTTCGGACCGGGTCCAGTTTAGATCCCACTAAGCCACGCAAGGCATTTATCATGAGAAATCATTGTAAACCACATTTTCAACACTCTCTGGCAAACCCAACAAAGAGCCATTTTACATAGCCACCATGACTATAAAGCGAGTCCTACTGTTTTCCCAACGTGGGGTATAATGGAATTAATAACGTCGACTGCGCATTTGCCCGGAATTCCCATGAGGCCTTGAAGATTTTATAACTCCGCCGTGTAATGCTAAGGGTTCGGAGGGGGAGATTTACTGGCTGCAAGAATCTAATGATGCCGCTCTGATACCGAACACTGACTTTGCGATTGCTCCAGCCAGATAGTTTGCATGACAATCTGGATAACAATGGCCCTGTTTAGATTAAGTGTGTGGGGGCTTATTATGATTGCTCTTTGTTCTACCCCTCTATACTCTCAAAATGTTGATGTTGTCCGATAGCAAGCCTCTACGTCGAAATACACGAACCTTGCTTCTCCCAATATTTGACATCCGAGTCATTTATGGAAGATTTAATTACTGTAATGTTTATTATACTGTCCATAAAGACATTTAGATGTTCATATTTCCTCGTGTTGTCGCAAGCAATTATAGGTGCAGCCATCTATTTACTTGATGAATCCTCTTTTTTTCCCTCCACTTGCTTGATAAATAAGGAAATAAGTCAACGCTCCACTTTATATTCAGTAATTAAAGTGAAAAATATAGTCACAATGCAAATCCTTAATTGGACTCCAAGAGAGAGATTCAGAATTTCTCTTTAATAATAAGAGATGACTGGGGACAAAAAAACAAAGCATGCTGAAATGTGACTCTGGAAGTTCAATTAATCAAGAACAGAAAACAACCAATTTAGCAAAGAGCTGTTCATTCAGGGGAATCACATGGCTCAGGTAATGTTCTTTTAATCATCTCTATGTGACATAATACCTTCCATGTCACAACGGATGAATGAAAGAAAAAGTAATCCTGTTTAACCAAGATATCTCTTTGGTTGGTGTTTAATAATTTCCAAGAAAAACAGCAAATTTTCTATCTCTCAATATTATAAAAGTGCTATATTAATAAGGTTGTGGACCTAAAATTAATTCATGAATCAATGTTACATTTCATGGTAAATTATTATGTATAAGGGCAATAATAGGCTTCTTTCTTTTTTCTTTTCCTTCCCCTACCCTTTCGTCCAAACCTCTATGCAAACGCTTCTAGTGTCACAAGCTTAATTTCTAACATTGCTCAATTTTGTCAGACAATAATTGTGACACTGGACAACAAAACCAGTCATAAGTAGCACGGGTATATTTGTAGCAATAAGCAAAAATACACTGTATGGGTCAAAATAAGCTATTTTTCTTTCATGCCAAATATCATTAGCATATTAAGTAAAGATCATGTTCCATGAAGATATTGTGTACATTTTCTACCATAAATATATCCAAACGTTATGTTTGTGCTTGGATGCAGCAAAATCGAGGAAAAATGGATACAAATTTTGCTCACTGCCACCCTTTCTTTGGGAATTATCCACTCAAGTTTGGTATCTGTGTAAAGCTTAGAATTTCAGCTTTCAGGTTCATCTAGAGAGTGTTCAAACAAACCTTTTGTTTGAAATTCTTCTTAGTAACGGCATGCTAGCGCCTCTGATGGACAACTTTATAGACGATTTTTCTCAATATTTTAATCTTTTGCACTCTCAGATTCCAAATTTTCAAATAGTTGTATCTCGACCAAATATTGTCATATCCTAACAAACCATACAACAATGGAAAGCTATTTATGTAGCTTTCAGATGATGTATACATCTCAATTTTGAAAATTTGACTCTTATGACTGGTCTTGTGGTCCAGGGTCACACTTTATAATGCAACAAATGTTAGGAGGCTAATGCTAAAAATGTTTAAAAATGCCGGTCAAAAGTATTTCGCATCTATTCTGAGCTTTTATTGGCTGCTCTTTTTTCATTATTCAGTCATTATTCATCCATTTCAAAGACATTTATATTAAATACAATTTTTATTTGTAATGACAAAAGTTTATATTTGCACAATTATATTTTTGTCTACAAAACTTATTTCAGAAATACACATTTAGATCAAAACCTTTTTAAGATAATGAGAAACATTTCACTCAAGTGTTTCTTTTGGTGTGGCCCCAGCATTACTTGAATACTTAGATTTGATACTACAGAGTGTCGCAAGGTCGCGTGTCTTGAGTATGTTCAATCACAATGCATGTGTTGGTCAAGTATTTGCATAATACATACTTGCAAAATATGTTTCAGATATAAAATTACAAATTTTCCCATCTCTTCTTAAGTTAAATTCCACACCATCTGTTTAGGGCCTCACTCACACCTGCTGTACCCTCCATGAAAGCTTTTTCACAATGTGCCGAGGAGCTGTAGTCAGCTGGAAAAGCTTTCCTAAAAAGCTCTCACATTCAGCAACAGATCAACGATTTTAATTCTATCTCAAAATTGTGTCGGGGAGCAATATTAAATAATAAAGAATGTGTGTGACCGAAATGTTTCATTTGCAGAGTTTCTTCGCCATAGACTGCAGGAAACAAGAGGATGTGTCTGAGACGTGCTGGATTTGATAAACTCGCTGGACTCTAGCTGTGCTCTGACAGTACTGAAGTCAGTGCTGGACCCAGTGAGAGGGTAGACCAGCAGGGCTTGCCCTCTGCCCAATGTATCTCTTTCAGAGTACGAGAGCCACAGGCCTCGGCTCTACCCTGCTGGGACCTTCTGAAACCAGAGACTGTTGAAGTGAATGTCTGCACTGTCCACAGCGTCCTCCACCCTCTCTGATTCTTCAAATGTGCCGTCGCATAACGGTATTTTGGACAGTCTGGTCAGTCCCACCCCCCTCTGTTCTGACTCTTCCAGACCAGGGCAAAGACCACCCCGGGTTGGTCAGCAACCCCTGCTTACACCTGCCATAAAACTTAAAAGCTACAGTCCCATCCTAAGACTTTGAAGTGTTCAAAGCATTGCTCCCTGACCTTTGATGCAACTTTGGCCACAACACATGTAAGCAAACCTCTCTCCGGCCTCGGTCCACGGCCCGTTGGTTTACATGTGTGAGACGCAGGGGCCCACGCATGGCAGCCATGCATACCATCATGCTGTTCCCACCAGCGAAGGGGGGCCCTTGAGCGGGAAAAGAAGAGGCCAGGAAGGACTGGCCCCTACTGACCCCCTCATGTGTTCACCACTCATCCATACAAAACCAACCCGACTCCCATCCCCCAATCCCCTTTACAAACTACATATCAACCACTTCATACTCCAAACAGCGTTGCCAACTTCAGGAGGCATTGGGAAATGAAAGCAAAATCAATGAGAACCTAATAGTGCGGACCTCATACACAGACGAAGAGGGTTAGAATGAATTTTGGACTAAGAAATTGATTTTCCTGGATGGAAGAGCTGTTTGGTCTGGCAAAACATTAAATCTGAATTCGAGAAGCACATACACCATTTGGTGTATATCATTGATTAAGATAAGTCCTGGTGATTACTTTCTGTGCTTTTTGTAAAAGTCAATGTTCATCTCTGCAAACAAAAAGCCTGTGATTTCCTTATTTTTCCTTGCCATCGCCTCTGAATCAAACGATAAACCATTTACTCCAAGACCGAGTTGTCTGTTTTATATGAGGCATTATATATCTGCATAAATACTGGGTCTCATAATCGCATAAGGCCCGTTTATACTACCTGATCCGATCACGGCTCTGTAAATGTCAAACAAGGCACATTGACATACTGTCCACCTCAGGGTGCATACTTTTACAACTCGAGTGACAGTGTCATAATGACACAATGCTAACATGACCTGTGCTATAAATGCATGGCATTGTATAACACCATTCGTGTCCTTTAAGCACACACGTACAATGAGCACAGACTTACGTTATGTGCTCTCAGACAGTGTACACGTGTTAGATTTATTACAATGAGTAAGACTAAATAAGATAAAGATGAATTTGTATATTTTAACATATGAAGCGCATATCCCTGCTGTCCTTCTGAAACCTCTCCATATTTCGTGATATTTACTTTTTGCAATAAATTATTATGTTTGTAAATTACCCTTTATGTTTGTCAAATACTCAATCAATAAAAAGTATTAAAAAGTGTGTGTCATTTTTGGCAACACCGTATTTAATCATTTGAAAAATTTATATTTCCTGCAAAACAGCAAATTTGGACATACAAGGTTTTGGAAGGACAGCGACGATATGTTACATGTGTTCAAATTTAGAGCATTTAAAATAAGGAACATTGAGATATCCAATGTTTGGTGCCACTATTAAATTGATAGGCCTTATTTTATTTAAATTATATATACAACAGATGATCAGAAGCATAATATGTGCATCAAACATGTAAGTGCTGAAACACAGTACAGTCAAGTATTACTGTCAAATAGTTTTGTACAATAAGTTGCAATATATTAACCAATTTAAAAATAAATTGTTTGTAACCACATTTTCTATGTAGCATCTTCACACCATTTGAAATTTCTGCACTTCTGCTTACATACTTACTTTTACTTTTTTCTAATCCCTTATTTGAAATCTCCCTTTTATCCATAAGATGCCGGACTACCATGTGCAGCTAAGGGCATCTGAATGGCTCAGACAAATGCTGACCGGGCTGAGACAGCAGCTCTGTATGCTGTGAGCTTTCTTGATCTTTGACCGATGGACTGTGCAGTCAACAAAGATTTTCAGTGTAAGATGTTTCTGTGAGAAACGCATCTACGTGCATGTCTCCTTCCATCAACATTTATGGGGCATCATTGCCCATAGTGATCTGCAGGCATGTAATTATACCTATTTCACAAAGCTTAGTTTTCAAACTATTTCTTCAAAGCTATCGCTTGCACATCTTGCCTGTAGATCAATGTTTCGACATACTTTCACAGATTTAAATAACAAAAGCATGGTTTGAACCCGTGTCTAAGTGAGCGCAACCCTACGGCCTCCATTAGATGATGAGGTGTTTTAAATAAGTCAGTCTTCTGGGAATTACAGACTGGGTCTGAGCAACACCCTGCAAGGAGCGCAACCGTACGATAACAGTATGGGCGCGAGTCAGTCCAGTATGGTTGTCAACACCTATGTGTCTGCTGACATGACAAGCCCTTTAAACTGTGACGAGTATAAATCAAGAGGCCATTCTGAAACAACAGGGTCGTATTCTTCCCCTGTCGTGCGTGGACCTCCAGTCCCTGCATGGGGCACCATTCCAGGCCTGGCTGAAGCGGGCGTGCCTGAGGAGTGCCATACGGAACCAGGCACCACACGTCTCCTCCATCAGTGTAAATTCTAAAACCTGCACAACACTGTTCAACAAGTCATCACAGCTTTAGTATACCTGTCACTGCTGTTCGGGGAGTGCACGAGTGTTGCTATTCATTGTGCCCACAAGTCTCAAACTCCCACCCTCTCTTACGCCCACACTTGGTGGTAGACAGACAGAGTGCAAGCTTTTTTGATGACATTATTATTATAGAAAAATGGCAGGGTTTTAAATGCAATTTCTATGTTTGCACAGTAAAAAGAGAGAGTGAGAGAAATCATTCATTCCTTAAAACAAATGCTAAAACTCATACTTACTGTATAATAAAACAGCATCTTCCTAATTAAAGTTTGTATATGAAATAAGTCATAATTATTGCACAACTAATTTAAAATTTGTATGTGATATATATATATATATATATTTGATTGTTTAAAACTTTCTTCCACAACAAACAACAGTTATGTTCAGTGTAGACTTATTGTATCACGTTGGCTGCAGTTTTTTTACTGTGTCCTCTTATCTCCCCGTGAAACTGTGTCAGGCAGTTAAATTGAGCATAGAAAACACTTTGTGTTTGTTTGTTTATTTGTTTGTATTTGTTTACGGGCATACGCAAGAACATTAGCTGGTTCTTAATGTTCTTGTACTTCATCAAGCACCGCCTGAGATGTTCCAAGCTATTTTTTTGTTATCCAGACTAGTAAATTCAGTCATAAGTGTAGAATATTTTGTAAAGGATGAGGTTACATAAATCACTGTGTTTGCTCTGTATGTGCTGTTCACACTTGTTTCAATAGGAAGATAAATAAATGCAAAAAGTAACAGCCTTAGTAGACTTGGTAATATTTTAATATTTATTTACACACTTCAACTGACCTTTTGTAAAATTTAGGCTATTATATTTTGTAAAATTATAGAAAGTGTTTTGATTTGATTATTTTTGATTATTTTATTATTAAGATTTGTTGCTCAAGTAAACCATAAACATTTCATTAGCTACATTGAAAGTGAATGTTTGTATATATTTTTTTATAAAATGCAAATTTCTTAAATTAAATAAGATGTAACTGTGAAATAGATTTGAAATACATTTTGAAGTCTACACATTATTTCCAATAACTAAATTCATGCAGATCATGCTGTCTGGACCAGAGATTACACTGGCAGCTCTTCAGTGTATTCATTCCTCTTTTAACTGGAGACTCTCCATCACTTACTTCTCCTGGAGTGCTGTTTTACTAAGACATTGTGAACTTTACTGACAGTCTCTTCATTGGAGGAGCTAAAGGCTGAACATCCCGCTCTGTTCTTGTGCACTGAGCTGACTGCGGTCAGTCTATCTGGGTACAATGGTGGGCCGGCCAGCTGTTGTGGTTTGACAAAAGGTTCAGTCCTGTTTACTTAGCACCGTCCTACAACGAATTAAAGACGCATGTGTTACCAACCTGCACATGCAGGTTTAAATCATTTCCATGCAGCGAATGTCTTGCAGTCTCAGCCTTTGTTTTGCATTTGAATGGCATGCAGATGTTAAAATCTTAAACAGAAAATATTTGATATTTTAGGTCATTTGAAAATAATTCAAATGGCCTAATTTAATAATTTAACTTAATTAAACGAATAACTTAATTAAAACAAAAGAACTTAAAAAAAGTCTTAGGGGAAAGCAAGGTAAACTTTCGTCACTAACTCACTAATAAACCTTAGAATTGTTATTGTATAACAATCGTGAACCTAATTACATAAATTTAAATGTGAATATACATTAACTGCTAATCCGTAAGCATCGTATAATAACGTTATACATCATATAAAGTGATAATAAAACGTCCCCCCAAAGTGTTTCGAGTTAAAGCGCACGCTGGCTGGATACAGTTGCACTCTCGCTCTCTCTCTCTCTCTCTCTCTCTCTCTCTCTCTCCATTGAGAGTCTAGACTGCTTTGGCTCTTCTTTGGAGAATGTCCTGGAAACGGGGCTCAGGCGGCTGTCCAATTCTTGCCAAGTACTTAAAAGTCAACATCGTCTATTTTGATTCACAGACGCATCCACGCTCCCAAAAGCTCAGCCTTTGATCTCTTTCATTTTTCTCCCTCCTATTTCTACACCAGATCTGTTAAGCGCTAAAATTCTTTGGTTTTCCATAGAAACATCTCCTTTCCCTGGGAATATTGATGTTTTCTTCCTCGCGGGGGTTATGATATGGTGAATCAGAATCTCAAAGCCACTGACAATGGCAGTATTCATGCACGCTTTTTTGTCTTTGTCTGGTTTTGTCTTGTTGTTTGAAACCCTCGTTTCTCAAATGAATACAAATATTGTTTATTCTGTTGATGTCCACGTTCTAGTCACTTCAGCTGCTTTCAACGTTTCAACTCTTTGTTGAAGCAGCAGGTTCTGTACACTGCAGAATATATAGACTTGACGGAGGCCTCTTTCTTTCTCTCTTACTCACTCACTCACTCACTCACTCACTCACTCAGTCGTTCTCTTTCTTTATTTCATTCTTTCCGAGTTTCTTTTGAACTATGTATGCCATAATAAAAAACACTAATTTTGTGTAGAGGGTAAATATTTTACTTACGTGTTTTGGAGTCGTATTTTGACATTTGTGAACGTAGAACGCTCGATTTCCTTCACTAACCCACGGCAAATTCATATGCTCCATGAATTAAAAAGAGTCTCTTCCCGTTCTTTTTCTTTCCAGCATTGACATATCTGCTCCAGCACGCTTTCACTCCTCATTGTCATCCTGTCACCCCAACAATGTTCATCTCCTGGACACCAATTTTAGAGTTCTTTGATCTACCGAGTGAAAAGAACAAAGTTATGGAGAGAAGGAGCTTTTGTGTTCCGGCTTTTAGATGTTCTTAATATTACTGGACAATGCGAGAAAGCGGATAATCGATGATTGATGTCATACAGTTTAGGATTTTTCAAATTGCGGGCATGTATTATATAATGGTCTAAAACATCATTAAAATGGAACAAAGTTACGTGAAAACGAAATTGTCAAATTAAAATGTTGTTTTATTAGGCTAGCTCTAATTCGATAGGAAGATCTAGAGATTCAGCGGATCGCTTGTCGGCCAGTGTGTTTATTATGAACATTTACATTACTTACGAGATGCAGCTTTTAAGTGTCTAGTGTCAACTTTCATGTCTCTCTGTTTGAATGTTACTCGAAGTTACCCTCCTCTCTCTCTCTCTCTCTCTCTCTCTCTCTCTCTCTCTCTCTCTCTCTCTCTCTCTCTCTCTCTCTCTCTCTCTCTCTCTCTCTCTTAGCTTAATCTTGCAACCCGCATGTTTAAACGCTATGCTTTTTTAACTTTCAAACAAGAACCTACAAGTAGCCTATTGGTGAAGATTTATATTCAGCTTGTTATTTTTTCTTTTATTCAGACGTACATAATCCAGTGCAACTTTCTACTAAATTATACCAAATATTCGAGAGATACGTGTTCGTTGGGTTTTCGCATTCGCAACAACGTTTTTCTAAATATATTCGAATACCATATATACCTAAAATTAAATGTATCCTTGCGTTGTTTATATTGTCGGGTCGCTTAACGGGGAAACAAGGACTGCGACTTGTTTATAAATATCCTGATTGCGTCGGTTGTATTTTTATTAGACAGGTTATAATTGTATTATTTTGCAGCATATCGTCCTATATTATGTGCTATTTTCATTTTGCGTTGCTAAGCGGACAGATTTCCCCCGTCCATCTCTTTTTAAAGGGGCACCTCTCCAACTGTTTAGGAGAGTCGAGTCAATAGACCAAATAAAGAACAGAACAGAATACAAAAGACTAAACGTCTGCTTTTTGTTAATTATACTCATTTGTTGATAATCTTTCATTTGTTTTACTTGAATCAGCATTGTTTTTTTTTCAGTGCTTTTAATATCACTGTATTACTTTAATTTTTGCTGTACAACGTAAACTCTTTGGATAAAAGCGTCTGCCAAATGCATACATTTAAAAGGCTTATTTTTATCATGGTTTTCTACATACCAAATACATTATAACTCAAGAATGAGATGCCTGTTGTCACTGGTGTTTTTACGCAATATGGGTTGATACAAACGCGCGCGTTATATTTCCCCGCTGGCACTTCAAAAATTCCTCGAGGAGGACTAACTTAATATTGATTGAAAACAGAGACCAGACACAAAAACGTTTACAAACATCTAGAAGCCATTCAGATCCACGGAATTCATTCTCTGTGCGAACATCCATCTGATGAAAAGGAGGTGTCAGGCCTGCGCACGTCCTTTATAAAACCCGATTGTCATTTAGACAAACACTGGAGGACAACATAAAGGCAAAGGTCAAGTCCTTTCCCAGTTCAAGTGTGTGCTGATTCACCTATAAATCGACAAGGCAGCACTTTTTTGTCCATGATTTAAGTTTGGTGTCCTGAAAAAGTAAAAAAGTAACAGTAAAAATGGGAGCTAAAATCCAGCTATCTGTCTATAAAGATGGGAGCTAGAATCTATCTATCAAGATACAGCGAAAGGCAGCAATTAGGACTTAGGTCGTAACAGTACTTTGCATCCCGTGGAAAAAGCCCTTCAGCAGGGTTATTTGGAGATTAAGATTGCATTTGCGCGACATAAAATGAGTACAGCTTCAAGGCACCGAGTCTCTCCATTTACTATAGTTAATTAAAATACAAAACGGAATTATACCTATTAAACGTTGGTAAAAAAAATGCAGTGCACTGGCAGCACCTGTTTTTGATGGCTGCACGTTTCCTTCTTGCTCCGTAAATTCAATTATTACCGCGAGGAGACAGACGGATTAAAGAAACAAGTAACACTAATTGCACGGCAGGTATAAAGAGGAGGTCCAATCCAGCTTCCTCTCTCTCTATTGAGTTTGTGTCCTCCTAATGAATGACAGGTAGAGCTACTTCCTGCTTTCACACGTGCAAAAATAGGCCTCTCTCTGCTTGCAGCCATGGACCCTCACTGGGCTCGAGAAACAATTGATTTTAAGCGTATAGTTAATTATGTTAAAAAATAGTCGTGGGTCCATTATGGATGTTTGTATTTTCCGTGGATTTCTTTCATGTTTTATGCATGCATATATATATACACGTTTTTCAAATATTTGTGCCTGGTTTGGTCATTTTTCTAAAAATTAAATAATTTGTTCTTACCTTGCCATTTATGCCTTTCTTTGGTACAACCACCTTCTGAATCTATCTACAGACTTTAACTAGCTGTTAACTCCGAATCTGTGCAAATAATAGGGAAAATCTCAGACTATTCCTCAGTCCTCGTCTGAGGAGTTTCCTCGGCCACACAAAAGAGTATTATGAAAAAATAGCCCAAGTCCAGAGAATGTCACAGTGGTAGAGTTATTATTTAAATCTTTTATTATATGGGGAGAAAAAAATCGTATAGAAACTTTCCTTTTGAAGAATTAACTCTTGCACAACGGGATAAGACTCGGTAGACATAATTCTGCCTTTTTTTGTAATGTTGGATAAAAAAATACATATCAGCTTTTGAGGCTGGATCGAGGAGTTATAGATGCAGCATGGCGTGGCGGAAATGTTTTTGAAACGCAATTAAAACTACACTTTAAAAACATATTTGTGGAAAATAAAAATCTATTGATTGTTTTCGCTGTTAAGAGCATTGTATGATATATTTCAAATAATAATAGCCTAGTGATAATTATTTTAATTTTAAAGTTGATCATGCAACACGTTTGTTATGTTTTTATTATTTAAATTTACTTAGGCCATTAGTTTGTCAGTTGTTAGCATGACTTCAACATATTGAATATTTTTCCTTGGTTCTGTCAAAATAATAAATAAATTATATTCGCATCGGTTTATCACATGAGATCAGGAGCACATCAGGATTGTTTTCCTTTATCTTAACCTTTTCTTCACCGATTCTTCGAGACGTGTAATTTGTGAAGCACATAGAGCGCATATATCGAGATAACTTGTCTTGTGTGTGTCTAATTGGAAAAGTCGATGTTGGAAGCCGAGCCACGCGTCTGTGGCTGTAAGAAAGAGCGAGAGAGAGAGAGAAAGAATGCCGGAGCGGAAATGAACTGCAGTTGAATGACACTTTACTTGCCGGTGATTAATATTGATCCACACCCCCTTCAAACGTCTTTCTTTAACAACACGCAGGTGGCTGTTGACATTTCACTCTGAGCCTGACCTCCAAAAATCCACACACTCACAAATAACTTGTGCTTAATAAATAAATAACAATAAAAACAGTGCACAAATATTAGCAATCAAAGTAGAAAAACAGCATCAGCAAAAGCAATATGACTATTTAAAATAAAAGACAATAAAATACGAATGTTATATTGAGCATTTTTAGCAAAACATATTTTAAATAATGAATAAGCTTTTTTATTTTGCAATGTTTGTTAGGTAAGGGAGCGCACATGTTTTTCATCTTAAATATTTTATTTTCAACAATTATATGCACTTACAATTATTGTTTTAGAAATGTAAAATTTTATAGATAAATGTACAGTGTTTAGCATCCCATAAGTGGTTTCCTTTGTTCTTGTCGAGCTGTGGATCATTTTTATCCGGGTTGTGTGTTCGTACCTTCAGCAGGTCACCGTAATCACCGTAACATCACTCAGATATAATGCTGTTAAATAGACCGTGATGATGCAAAAGACATTAAACTTAACAAAGATCTGTCAAAATTCATAATACTCCATATGTCCATTAGAGTGATATTACAGAACCGTGGAACATTTCATTAATTTATAATTTATGAATGTTTGACAAATATAACAGGGTATGTAAATATGAGAGGCGTAATGTCTTTTCTGCGGGAGATGAAGAAATGACCCAAAGTATGTGTTACTGCTACAGTGATCACACGAATTATTCCGCTGCTCAAACTGTGCTTTCACCATGCACAGCACATTTCCGAGCCATCGTGTGAAATAGTGCACATAAACCAATGACTTAAAACCTAACGCTGGCAATGAGCATTTGCATGTCTGAGACATTTTACACGTTACTATGATGCATGATATTCCATGGCTCATCTCTCAGAACCTCGCTTTGAAATATCGCATGATATTAGTGTAACAACCATACATCATATTTTGTTACGCTACATATTCTATTCTATTCTATTCTATTCTATTCTATTCTATTCTGTACTGTAGTTTCATATTTTTTTCTCCAGTCAGTTGGCTGCCATGTGCATTACTTCACCTTAAATGTAAATTGATCTGTTCCATGACGGGTGTCAATGTTTCTATGGGAAGGCGCTTCCTCGCACAGCAGAGTTCTGAAACATGCCTCGTTCAGGTGGCCATAGGTCAACCTCCACTGTTACTCTCAAACGTCTGAAACTCGACACTTGCGTGAGGTTGAACGATCCACTACCCATTTACAACCTGTTGCTGGGGCGGCAGGAAAAGCAATGACTAAATAATAATAATAACAATAATACGAATGATAAGAATAATAATTATAACAGCAAATAATACATTTCAGCTCAAATCTTTGAAGTGTTTTATGTATAAATTTTTTCCAGAGGTTCATGACCGGGTGGTGCAGATGTTCGAACGGATGTCTATGACAGCGTGTCTTATGCAGCGGGTTGCACATCCTTTAGGTCCACCTCTTTGCTGAGCATATAGCATTACGGACCATGGTCATGATGATCTAGCACCACCATTTACGCAGTGACTTCAAATCAGTTAAAACCAGACGAAATCTAAAATATGCCACATTCATGACAAGGAAAAAAGTCTCAATTTTACAGAACTACACTGCATCAATATTTTTGAGTTGTGACAGCTTCTAACAAACTTAAGTTCATCCAACAAACTACATTGGGTCAGACAGATTACTTTGTTCTCTTAGATGAAATGTATTTTTAAGTAACACCAACTTAAAAATTGTTGCTCATTACTGAAATTATTTTTTATACTGATTTAATCAAAGACACTGGTTGCAAATACACTTGTTTATTTGATATCTCAATTTACAAAATTCTCATTTACAACTAAAAGCAAGAGCTGATTGTGCCTATATCATCTCCAATGAGATGCCTTTTGGGTAAAACAGCATTTGATGTCATTTTTCGTTGAGCCTAAGCAAATGCTCTATTCTTCAGGACAATGGTAACCTCTTAAAACCACTAACATAACCAAAACCCTTTTAAATGCCAAGAGAACAAAATATTAAACATTATTAAGTCTCATGCTGTTCTCATCTAGATAAAAATCCAAAAAATAGCATTATCCAGTACCATGCAAAGCATGATGGTAAAAGGAGATCCTCAGCAATGCTACTTTGATACAACAAGCATCAGTCATATACCCTCAACTGTAATAGATAAAGTTAAATGATTGAACATGAACACATTTATTTTACACTTTGCAAACACTGACACAAGGAGTTTGAACTTGTTTAGTATGTTACATAGTTTGGGAGGAGTCTTGAAATCCGGAACTCAATTGGTGTTGAAAAAAAGTTATCTAGCCAATTACTTTGAGTTACTACAACTTAAATATTGTCATAAACACATAAACACATATATTATAAAAATTACACACAATATTAAGCTGAAGTAATTATCAACATGATTAAGTCAGCACAACTCATCAAAATAGAGTTTCACACTTAAAAGTTTTAATTATACCAAACATTTCGATTTTTGACTTTCACCAATGCATTAAATTAAGCTGTGCCTACAGATGCCATGACTTATTTTTTAGAGTGCAGGACAACAAACTTTTGGAGACAACATTTGGGATCTTGTTCTGTCTGAGAAAAACAAACTTTATAGTTTCTTAAAACTGACGTTAACCTCTTCTCTTCGTTACACCCCTCACCTCATACGCTGTTGATGGGTTGGTTGATAATATGAAATATGAAGCGCGGGGTAATAGATTACATTTCTGAAGTAGTTAATCGCTGAAGGGCAAATTCTACAATTCATTATCATTTGCCCATGGTGATGATGTATGGCCCACTTAAATAAATCTGATACTCTCATAAAAACGATTTCATTATTTTTACTTTTCATTATCATCATTAACCTATTGTATCGTACACTTGCATTGATTGATGTCTCTTGTAACACTGTAGTAGAAAGCTACATGGCCTATTGCCAGCACAGTTTTGACTATTCGGTTTAGGCGTCAGAAAATTGAAGGTGGAACCATCCATAGGGAAGATTGGTAATATGGAAATTCAGGTAATTCAGTTACTTTTGTTTGCATTTTGTTGTCGGTTTGTCTCATGATGGACCCCTGTGAATGCTGTACATTGAATTAAACTGTAATATATGTGTGTCCTTAAAGGATATCCAACTGAGTTAACAATGTTTACGATACAGTTATTTCCCTTTGGAGCTCCGATACATTTTTATTTTATTTTATTATATTTGCATGGTCTAGACAAAGACGATATTTGTAGCTACAACCCACCAGAAAAAATCAAACAGTACACAAGCATATTTCTTTGATCAATTGGCTTTCTGCTTGTTTTTCTTTTAGTAACGTAAAGAATACAAAATAACAGCGAGGAGAAATTTAGCAAAATGTACACCATGAACTTCGCTTCAGACTTCTGTGCACATCTGCGTTTGTTTTGGACTCAAAGTTGTGACCTATTTAAAAAAAACGCAACGTTACCCTCAGCAGACAAGCAGTCTACAAATTATCACCTTGCCAATGTTTTAATGTTCAAGGGTGAAACGTTATTTTGGCTCTTTTCATTAAATGCTTTGCCACTAAATAAAACAGCAATGATATGTGCTTTCACTGCCTAATGCATGAAATGTGTTTTCAGAGAAACGCATGATGCGCCCCTCAAGTGCGGTGCTTAGCATGGCATATATCCTGTTCATCTTCCCCTTATAGACTCTAATGTTTTAATAGCAAATAGAAGGTCCTCGTTGCAGACTATACGAACAAATGAGAGAGAGAGAGAGAGAGATCTGAGATCAAAGGAAGCGAAATAAGCACGGGTCGCTCGACTCATTCATGCAGCTGCTTTGAGATTCAAGGCCAACAAGCGTATCTTACATTGAAAGAAGGTTCCCATTCAGAGTGCAGGTGCGAAGTAGTGCGGTACATTCTGCTACATTATCTGAAGGTTGTTAGAGATCACTGTTCACTCTGCTAACTATAGGGGTTGATTCTTACTGGAGAAAAACTCCTTCATCCATGAAAGTAACAATAACTCAGCGCCGGCGAATTGGAGATGGTGGTAATCTGACTATTCATGACCTTATTCAATCGAGCTACTTAAAATCTGTAACCATTTCTCGCTATTTATTTTTATTTAGTCTATAGAACTTGCAGGATGCGATGTAATAATTGGCTATTTATTTATTTATAAGCCACATGTTACTAAATTAAATGTAAGATGGTTTCCCTTCTGATTAAGGTGAAACATTGTGAAGTCATGATCTTAAAGGGATACTTAACCCAAAAATGATAATTCTGTCGTCATTTACTCACCTTCGAGTTGTTCCTGTATACATTTCTTTGATTTGATGAACACAGAGAAAGATATTTGGAAGCATGTAGAACAGCAAACAGTTCTGGGGCAATTTTGACTACCATTGTATTTTTTCCTACGTCAATGGGGGGCAAAATCTATCTGGTTACAAGCATTCTTCCAAATATATTTCTCGGTATTCATCAGAACAAAGACATTTATACAGATTTGGAACAACTCAGTGAGTAAATGATGACAGAATTTTCATTTTTGGATGAATTATCTCTTTAGTAGTGTAACATTCTCAAGTCCTAAAAATGAAAAATGGCCTTGTTCAGGAAACATCGATGTCTACAATTTTATTGGCTAACATGTTTGTCAGGCCAGAGCAGAGCAAGAGAAGTGTTGGCTGACTTCTTTTAAGGTCATGTTTTAAGAGTCATGTTTTGTGTGTATGTTTAATTGTATTTAAGGACGAAGACACAGAGTTGATACACGTGTAATTAATAATTATGATATAATTACAAATGTAAATCTGTTTTCTTCAATAAGGCATTAGTTATATTTAAACTTGCATTTTCATACCAAATGGGTCTAAATTCATGGCAACCTTAGAAATATTATATACTTTAAAGTAGACTTTTTAAAGCCAACACTTTTTAATAAGCAAAATTCCTTCTGTTTAAATAACTCAAAACCGCGATCCAAAATGTATTCTGTATATCATTTACATTTTCAGTGGTTAATATATAAATATCATGCCGTTCCGTCAATTATTGTTTATCCACTCTTTTTTTACTAAGACCAAATTTCTTGAAATCCTGAATATTTGCCACTACCACAAGTCTAATTGATTAATTTATTGATTTATTTACGTTTTTATGAAACTCTGGGTTATACTGTAGCCAAAGTAACTTATGTAGTTGCAACAGTACTTTGTTAATTATTTGAAAAAATCAGTTATTCATTAATCAAGGTTAGTTGTTTGTGGGGCAAGAAGGTCAAAAAATAGTCTATTCCGTTTTTACTTCCTTTGTGTTATTGACTAATTTATATATTTATTTATTTGGCATTGCACCTGTCCGGTCATTTTGCATGCGAATTCCAGTCAGCCCTTGTCATGTAATTATGACATTAAATAGAGCGTTGAATGGTGTGGAGAGAACCGCTAATCCCCTATTAAAAGCGCTTTGTTAAATAATGCAGGACAGTTTCCGGAAGTGTGATTATCGCCTCAATTATTTCACAAAGAAATTATATTTCACACTCAAATGAGCCCAGGCCTACGTCAAACAAAGAGTTTTTTTCTACTTCCTCAGAGAACAGTTGAAGCTATTGCCTAAAGTAATCAAAATGTCAATTTAAAGTTAGGCCAACGCCACCATATCGTGGCAAGGGAAAAATACTGGAGCTTTTATTAGATACATTTACTATTTGAATAGACATTTTTGTTTTAAGCGTTGAATGATAGCTTTAATAATAATAATAATAATAATATTTATTATTATTATTATTAGTGTTGTTGTTGTTATTGTTGCTATTATTATTATTATTATTATGCCTTGCAAAGAGTAAAATAAAGTATTTATAACTACTTTAAAATGTATAATGTTGTGATTAGGATGCTTTTCAAAACATTTCTACACAGTTAGTTACAATAGCTATCAACCAACCACCTGACAAATGTCTAGCGATTTGTAGATTTTTTATTTCAAATCTGTTTGATACTTTTCGGTTGAACTGTTGAAAAGAAACATCTATCTTTCTGTTTTCTTTGATCGCAACTTTAACACACAGAAAAGCGTGCACGGTCTCAGGCTCAGCTTGTTGATAGTTTACATTACTTGAAAGTAGTTGATTGCAGTAAAATTCCAAATGCAATAGAGTGAAAAACCGGTGACAATGAGATGCCTTTCCTTGTCATCAGTGTCAATAAAAAAACTTGAGCTAAACGTGTCATAACCATTTACATGTAGATCCACATACCCCCCCTCCCCCCCCAAAAAAATACTTAAAGTTGAGCTTATGTGTGTGTTATGTGTAGTATCATGAATTTACAAATTTGGATTGATGTATCGAATAATTGACAATAAATATAATATTGTTGAGACTAAACAAAAAAGTTGAAAAAGTTCATACCATGGCCTTTATATTACTATTAAGGAACTTGTGAAAATGAGACAATTTCGACGAAAGTGTTCCACTGAAATTAAATAAAACAAACGAACTAACTAACGCACTAATATGGGAAAAAATAAACAAATTGTAGATTTTTGAGCGCGAACATTGCATTCTTTCAGACAGGACGGTGCACAGCCCTGGCGCCCATATTATTTGAATTTGACTCGGCTTTGCCATAGAATTCCTAACTCACCATGAAGATTCACCGTCGTGAAAAAAATGTCTCTTTGTATAAAAGTCTCTTTGAAGTCTGTGTGAAAATATGCAACTCTTTCATCAGTTGCTGCCCATGTAATTGGAGTGTGAAGCTAGGGTATATTTGTACAAGCAATACAAAAGGGTGTAGAAAAAGTTATCTTATATAGATAGAAAACGAATATATAAAAAATATAAAAAATAGATAGACTATTATACAGGGAAAAAATATTTTAATAATTATTTAGTTTACTGTATATTTTGAGTAATTTTCTTAAATTCTTAAAAGTTTTTTTGTATTATTTGAATTTCACGATGTACTATAATTGGTCTTGCTTTGCGTCATACACAGTTTATTCAAAATACTGACAACTTACAAGGCATTTCGGTACACATTTTAAGGTCTCTGCTGATAATTCATATTTTTCATAAAAATGGATTGCTGACAGGTTTTACAAAATCACAAAATAACCACATAGATTAATGACTAATCATAAATGAAACGTCATATCAAATACAATAACACTGTTTCCATCGAATTGGCTTGGCTGGAGAAAGCACAAAAAGAGGAAAAGTCTACGTCTTTATGAAACTCAAATAATCCCATATATCAATTTTGTACAAAGTATAGTAGCAAACATTTAAAAAATGCTGAAAGACCAAACTTTACAAAATTACCGTTCACACATAGACATTAAAACGTCATCATTTACATATGTACAATTTAATAATTAAGCACTTTGGTTCAATAATACAAAAAGAAACTATTTACCAATAAAAATAAATTAAAAAGATGAATTTACAAAATAATACAGCAACATGCGTACGATCAGTACTCTATTTAAAAACATAGACACGCGTGACTTTTTTAATCGATTGGTGGTTAGGCAGTGACATCAGCTGTCAGGGGCCAGTGCATCCTTCAATAAGGCATCAAAATTGAACAAGCCTACTCTTTAAACTGACTTGGCGTCAGTCTGTGGCCATTCAGTCCAAAAATAAGAAATTGTCAAATAAGGGAATATTAGAGGGCTGTCTTTTTGCTAGAAGGCGTCCCTTCGTTCAGCATTGCAGTACGGCGGCCCATCTGTATGGCCCGGTGTGGATGAACCGCTGGGTGGGGTCTGAGGGCCACTGGCACCGGAGCTGTGACACACGTACCATTCGCTTAAATTTGCCGCCTGGGACGATTGTGAGAGAGGTTCGGAGAGCGTGGAGGGAGCTGGCTCCCGTCCCAAGTCCGATGAAGGAGAAACAAGAGATGGAGTCGATGATTCGTAACCCGAACTCGGAGGTGGAGACTTGCAGTGAACCTTCATGTGTTTTCTCAAAGAGCTGGGATGCGTGTACGATTTGTCACAACCCCTGACTTTGCAGTTGTAGGGCTTATCGCTGGTGTGCACGTGGGAATGCTTTTTTCGATCACTGCTGTTGGCAAACCGTCTGTCACAGCCGTCAAATTCACATTTAAAAGGCTTTTCACCTATAAAACGAGAAAACAGAAGTATAATGTCAATAAAGATTAAAGAACCTTACATGTGCAGCCTACTCATTACAAATGTACTCCTTGTAATTACAATAAGCACATCTAAATGCATACTCTCTGCATATAGGCCTAAAGTCTGTCAGCACAGGTAAATCAGGTCACACGAGTCTCATGATATCCTGATTATATTTTTACTGTCCTGTCTCTCTGATGGCAAGCCCCTTGTGACTGAGACATCATAGACAACAATGATTTCTCTTCTCAATTACAGATGATTGTGCTCCTTCTACTATTGTTGCATGTCATCTCATAGTAGTTTTATTTTCATTTAGAATGTAGAGCATGCAGATCTCATAAGAAAGGTCTGATCCACTATCTAAACTGCTATTAGGCCTGTCCCCCTGTAACCATAATAGCTGCTGGAGAAGGCAGCCAGGCAATAGAAATGTTTGAATTAATTACATTCAATCACATCGTGCTTATTTCCGAAGGACATAAGCTCCAGGAGTTTATAAGACTGCGTAATTGCTGCTGTCTAATTACAGTTGCTTGCTGAATATCAATTTGACCTTCAGCTGTTGGGCCGAGAAAGCCAATCAAGAATATTAGTGTACTACAAGAAAGCAGCAAAAAAGAGACCCTTGGGAAACCACAACCATAAGCAAAGATTCAAATACCGCCCAAGCAAGAAAATAATCTCTCTGCCCCTGGGAATTTCGCACAGAAAGTAATATACGTGTATCACCTGGTTAGACATTAAAATGACTGCTAACTTAAATGTAGCTTCCAAACAAATGTAATGAATAGGTGTCATTTAAAATCTCATTAAAGAACTAACATTTTTAAATAAAATGAAAACAACAAAAAAACACTACATCACGTAAAACATTACATCCAAAAACCGAATGCATAAAATAGTATTTTTCCATCTAATGTAAATATAGAGAGAGCCCCAAGCATCCAAATGCTACAGTGCCAAAATAAATGGCAAAAAAAGATGAACTAATTATCATTGCGAATATGACATACTAATATGGTTGACTTTCTGATAAATATTAACTATGTCCTTCCGTGAAGTTTGTAATTTCGCCCTTCATAACTACAATCGACCTGTTGCATGCGGCTAATCTAAAAGTGTGCAGTTTTGTTAAACAGTGCATACAGCTTCTTATGAGCTTATGCTATCACGGTTTAGAAATACATGGAAACAACACTTGACTTTTGGTGATATTAATGATAGTGGTTACAGAAAATGTACTGCTAAAACCTTTATCTTGAAAATAAACGCCACCGCTGACCTACAGGGCAACTGGAGCACAAAAGCTGCAGTCCAAGCAAAACAAAACACTGGTCTCGCTATCATATGTGCTATCATTTTCAGCATATTATTTGCTATCAGTAGCATACTATTTGAATGAATGACTAGAAAAACAAAAGCTAAATAAAACATGTGTTTGTTATATCTCTATAATTTAGTAAAGTAGTATAGTGAGAATTCACATAACATCAACAGGGGGGGGGGGTTGACGTTGTTTAACACGTGCATTTGCACCCTAAAACTTTGATAAACTGAATGTGTCAACTAACGATGTATTGTGGAAATAAATGCGGATATTCTAAACCTAACCTTTTAACTATATTCCGTCTTATTTATTTATTTTACAGACGACTAAACTAGAAGCATAGGCCCCAAACAAATGAATGTGTTGGGGCAATCATGAAGTTGCAAGCAATTTGTAAATGTAATTGTTTTCGAAACACACAGCAGCAAACAAACAGAAAAGCAAGACTTCACAATGCTCATTGCTGTTTTGTCCTTATGGCTATTTTTCGTCTTTTCAAGGCGCTGAAGTTATAGCCCACCGAAATTATGAGAAACGTCCCGGTTTTAAGAATAGCCTATATACATATTACGTCAAAAAAAGAAAAACAAAGACATAATCTGATTCATAATTCTAATCTGTCATCCTCTTCATTTTAGAATAAATGTAACTTTATTTACTTCAGCAAAGTGGCAGCTCGCATAATTCATAAACCAGTTGCACGCCAAAATTTGCTTACACTTCACGTGTACTAAATTCATAGTTAGCGACTAGGATTTAAGTGTCCTGCGGGACAAGAATTAAATCACTGACCTGTGTGTGTCCTCTTGTGGATTTTCAAATTTTCCGATCGGGCAAATACTTTTCCACAGCCAGGAAACGGACAGGGAAACGGTTTCTCTCCGGTGTGCACTCTGATGTGATTCACGAGTTTGTACTTTGCTTTAAACGGCTTTCCCTCTCGTGGACATTCTTCCCAAAAACAGATATGGTTCGCTTGCTCTGGTCCTCCGACGTGCTCGACAGTCACATGCGTCACCAGTTCGTGCATGGTGCTGTAAGTTTTAGAGCAAAGTTTCTTGACTGAGTGCTCCGGTTCCAACCACTTGCAGATGAGCTCTTGCTTGATCGGTTGTCGCATGTAACGGAAAAAAGCAACGGCTCCGTGGTGGTGTGCGCTGAGGTTCATGTTCAGATTGAGTCCGCCGTATCCGTGCAGAGGAGAACCGGCAAACGGGTCTGCCCTGGAGCTCGCTACTTGACTCAAATGATCAGACCTAACGTACATTTCGGCAGGTATTCCTAACCTTATTGGTCCGTTCAAGGCTTGGCCACCCGGTGCTCCGTTAGATGGCTGTTCGTGATGAAGTCCAGGGAAGAGAGTATGGTTCCCAGGGTCGGGGTGATGACCATAGTGTCCCGGATAGCTACCTGTTGTTGAGACAAACATTCCGTGGTGAGAGGCTGAACCAGAAGTCTGATCGGTCAGCACGGGCATGGCTTGAGCTGTCAAATCTCGTCGAATGAGGAAATCCCTACCTGCGGATAACGCCTGGGCCGTGTGAGACATGGAGTACGGGACCGTAGCCGCCTGCACCGGGCCAAAAGCTCCCGTTTGACTGGAGACCACTTCAGCGTGGCCTGCAATATGATGATTGTGGTGGTGATGGTGGTGGGGATAATGATGGGTTGGGCTGATTTTGAGGGCCGCGGAGTGCCCCATGTGTTCTGGCCCGAATGGACTCGGCCCCAGGCGGGGTTCCGCAGTCATCTCCCCAGGGTGCGAGTGAGCCATTGAGTGTGGATGGCTGCTAAACCCCGGGAAGCCTGTCACGCTCTGAGGGGTATGGTGGTGATGATGGTGATGGTGGTGAGCCCCTGCCAAGTCAACTAATCTCAGCGTCGTGTTCCGTTTGGAAAACGCGGGGTCCATCACAGGGCTTCCCAAAGCATCCACGCTCATTACTCCTAATTTTAGAATAACTTGACAGCAGGCAAAATAATAATAATGATGATGACAAATATATTTTAATCGCTTTGAAAAATACAGACGAAAAAAAATCTACTTCCCTAAAGTTTAGTTGCTATCTCAGTGCCTACGTGGAGTCCCATTCGGTTGAGAGGCAGCAGCAGGACGCTTTGATATACTGAATAGAGATTCATGGTAGGCGCTGCAGCCCGTGGAGCCAAACAATCACCGAGCGTTCTAATTGGTCAGAGCTCTGTGATTGACGTCACTCGTGACAGTTTCCAATGTGAAGAAAAATGTTTTAGTGACAGCAAACAGCTAGAGCGCATGCGTCGAGCCTCAGGCAGCAGATGAAAAAATGTTTTTCTTATGCAAAGGTTATTGTACTTTTAACTGCGATCCCAAGTTACATCGAAGCGATGAAACCTTTCTTTATATTGCAGCGGTGGAAAGTCTGCAACGCGCTTTGAGGCGAGAGCATTTTCCATACCGCTATAGGAAAACAGAACCGAATGGTATTTGCAAGCACTAAACATATACCGTTACATAGTCGGTTCACCAAAAACATCCGCGCGCGAGTAGGCTACACAATAAACCCGGAAACGACTGTTAGTACAAAGTTGACGTTGTCATTTTTATGCTGTCTACTCAGGCTCCGATGTTTCTGTATTTAACCCTTTGTTAAATGTTTTCACGAGATTTTTTCTCTAACCATGCTCTGCGTCGTCATGGGATCGGTGTCTTGTGAAAAGCGCGAAGGGCGCCTATTGTCCGGAGAAAATAAGTAACGCAAAAGACCTGTTGTTATGATCGGGGGTAATTTTCGGCCTCAGTTGTTCAGCAGTGGCGGATCAGGCACACAGGAGGTGGTGCTTCATCAAAAGTGTACAGGGCAGCAAAGCAAAGAATCTTGGCAG
This sequence comes from Triplophysa rosa, assembly GCF_024868665.1. Lineage (NCBI taxonomy): Eukaryota > Metazoa > Chordata > Actinopteri > Cypriniformes > Nemacheilidae > Triplophysa > Triplophysa rosa. The sequence continues at coordinate 5,927,110 of NC_079912.1, forward strand.
GGCAGCCAGTGTAAATGTTAAGTAGAATTTAAAATTTGAATCTTGGAAAAAGTAGCAGATTACCTTTAATAAACACTCGTTTAATTATTAGTGTCATATAGGCCTAAAGAAATACAATGCAATCATGAAACTGCAACCGGCTTTTTATTCTATATAGTTAAAACCTTGAAAAAATAACCCCCACCGTCTGAACACATTTTTTTGCTCGGTCTAAAGGAAGACATTCCACGCAAAAGCATTTAAGGAAATAGTTTTGATATGTGGTCAGTGAGTGCCTGTATGGAAAAGGTGTTTTATTTTTTGCTATGAAAACACAGCAAAAGCTCAAATGTTTATATAGGCCAATACATTGGTGTATCCCATTTATGCACTATTGTATCAAGACCGGTTACTTATTTTAGGTAAGTGATCAACAAAGTTTAGAAAATAGGGTGAGCATTTTTACACAATAATGTACTTCTTTTAAAGTGAGTGTGTGTGTTAAATTCCTTTGCGTCCCTGTTTCTGCAAGTTTTGCACTTTCTTCTTTTTGCAGCAAACTTCTTGAAATCGTGGTTCTAGTAAAGTTGTGACCCAAAGAGGAAGTTTCCAGTAGTAGTCTATGTGATTAGTCACATTTAATTCCACAAAAAAATAGTATTTACTAAAATACACACGTTGTAACTGCAACCTAAATCATCTCGAGGATGTGAAGTACGTATACGTTTTGGGTGAATTGACCCAAAAGAATGTCAGTAAGTTACAATTCTATTCATGTCAAATATAATGTGTAAAACTGTATTGCCATCAGAAGGATTGTACGTTCAAGCATAGAAACAGTATGAGAGCGTAATCATATTAATTTAAAGCTCATGTGTATTGATTCAAATGGAAACAGTTGACCCTCCCACCCGACTCCACACTGGTGTGTGGCGTGAAACTTTTAGTATGTTTGCGTTCACATATGCATCACATCGAAGACTTGAGGCGAGGCATCAATTTGTTGTTGTTGGATGCAGCAATAAAACATTGAAACATTCCTTAATGAACCTCAATGCTATTGTGATCGTGTAAAATGTCGACCTATAGAATTCCTTAGTTTGAGTGAACAAAATATAAATATTATCATACAAATATTAAAAGCCACTAAAGTGGCATTTTTCCACCTTGACTTCATTTTGAGTATAGTCAAGATGCATTCAATTGTTTATTCTGGGAATCTTGAATTCCCTTGAGAGACCTCATGAATTGATCTGTCAGGCCTACGGTGACAAAGCAACACCATCCATGTCATAAATAAGTAAACATTTGGTGAACTATGAAGAATAGTTAGAATGATATTCAGATGGCTATAGGGCTCATGGTTTAATACGTCGTAGTTGCATTCTTCAGGCATATCCACAGAAAGTTTCGTCACAAGCTACTTTACTTGTGGCAGAAAAAACAAATATGCAAATAAAAGTAATTCGTGAACGAATGTCAGCTATTTCCTTAAATCATTGAATAAAACAATTACGTATGGCGACAGAACAGTCTGCATAATTACGCACCAAAAAATCATTCAATTTAAACATGAAATTAAATGTTAAAGCTATTGTGCTTTCCATAGTATGCATTTGAATCTTAAATAACATGAATGCACAATCATAGGGCGCAATTTTGATTTAGCATCAAAATTATGAAATCTATATATGGCGTGCTTTTCCGTTTTTAATACATTTTTACGCAGTTCATTTCGCAGAAAAAAATACAGAATTCTATCACATGCACCAAGCCTAACACATCTTGGTGGTTAATTTAGCTGTTGCATACAATGCGTATGTATGCATAACACATTATTACATACTTTTACTGTTTATTTTGTTCGGTAAAAATACCGAGAGATTCCAACATCCAAGATTCATTTTGTCCCTATGCCACAAATCTTACCGTTTTCCACCTGTTGAAGACATCGTCCAGATTTCTTTAATAAAGATAACGTCCTTAGGACAAAACTTTCAGCTCACCAGCTTTCCTTGGCTCTTTCCCTCTCTCTCCCTCTCTGGAAAGAGTTTGGGAGTGTATGGAACTGAGGGCTGCAGTCTGGATGATATTTTAATGGCTCGTCTGTTCATGCGGCTTTGAACTCCAGCCGCCGGAGTTTCCTGCAGAGAGAAATCCCACTTCACAACTTCCACAACCCACAACTTTTACACGCACAAGGGTGATACATTACGGCCTTATCCATATTCTCAACCTGTGTTTTTGAGAGATTAACGCAAGGCGTCACCTCATTCGCAGGTTTGATTCTGTTACCTGACGTCTATAAGTATCTGCGGAAGGTCTATGCGTTTATGCACACAGCCTACAGTTCAAAAGAAAAAAGCAAAGCTTACAACATACAATCTAAAATGTGTTTTTATGGTGTTTGACATCATGTGAAATTTCAAACGCTAAGTAAATGCATCATAAATGAAGTGTTGTCCAGAAGCGCGCATTGTGACGTCTACTGCGCACTGCAAACAAGTGGTGCAACAGTGTCCTACTCACAGAAATGCTTTTAAAAATGTTGGACGGCAAGTAAACAATTATAAGTGTAATTCATGAATATGAAGTGGCCAAACAAAGTGATGTATTAACGCCTATTGTGCACTAAAAATATATGTACCAATGTTGACTTGTGCATTAATTTACTTATAACTTCAAGCTCTAACTATGTTTATAAAATCTCTATTTTTCGAGTCTGTGGGGCAAGTAAAAATAAACTATATTTGAATACATTTTTTTGTCACTATATTTAGCCTACTTTATACACAGGCATGCACAAATACACACACACTATTTGTTTCTAAATTTATGGAAAGTGTCTGTGGAATGGAGTGCTCGCTTCTTCTCTTAACAAGCGCATAAGTTCCATTCCACATGGAATCCGCTATATCAGATTCCATCGAGTGTTTACTAGATACACCCAGGTTTACTCTGGCTCTGGAGTTACACTGTCTCTCATAGCATGCTGAATGCTTACAGATCAGGCCTCCGCAGAAGTAGGCCAAACGTGGAAGTCCTCCGTCTAGAACAAAAGCTATTATTCGGCCATGCATTCACTAAACTCTGTTTTCTGAATTTCAACATCCAGAGCAAAATCACAGTCAGCAACCTCCCGACAATCCCGTAGATTGATGATGTAAACCGACCAATCGTACGGATGCTGAGGCATGGCGGGCTGTTATTTGGTGAGTGAATGTTAGTAGGGGGGGAGCGCCCTCTCCAATGATGGCCCAAGCACGGGGTCACGTGCTGCCCCCCTCCTTCCCCATTCATCAGGGGTGGACTGTGTTGTCTTTCAATTCATTTATCTGCAGGAATGATTGCGACTATCAGTCTGAAGCTCACCGCCTGACTGAGGAGGTGAAAGTTGCGCCACAGGAAGATAAACCGCAAAAGACAATATTGCACATGATTTGCGTGTGCATCGGATGAGCAGGAGAGGGGAAATTCCTCTCCACTACAAAAAGTAAATAGAAATAGGGTATCGGAGTTTGCCTTGCACACTTAAGTCAGAGAAATAGCAAGCAGAGACAGTTGTTAGAGATTCCTCCTCTTTCAGTCTCCTCCGCTGTAGACTGAAGATGCTCTTGGACGCAGGACCACAGTATCCCACCATTGGAGTGACTACTTTCGGCTCCGCCAGACATCACTCAACAGGCGAAGTTACAGACAGAGAAGTGGCTTTGGGCATCAATCCGTTCGCCGACGGTATGGGCGCTTTTAAAATCAACCACGGCTCCCACGATCTTGGTTCTGGGCAAACAGCATTTTCCTCGCAGGCTCCCGGTTACGCCGCCGCCGCTGCCTTGGGACACCATCACCACCCCACTCATGTCAGCTCTTACTCCACCGCCGCCTTTAACTCCACTCGGGACTTTCTCTTTCGGAATCGAGGCTTCGGAGACGCCACTAGCGCGCAACACAGTCTGTTCGCCTCCGCCGCTGGAAGTTTTGCCGGGCCACATGGACACTCTGATGCCGCTGGGCACCTGCTCTTCCCGGGTCTGCATGAACAAGCGGCCACGCACGCCTCCTCCAACGTGGTGAACAGTCAGATGCGGCTTGGCTTTTCCGGGGACATGTACGGCAGGGCAGAGCAATATGGTCACGTAGCGAGTCCCAGGTCCGAGCACTACGCGTCGACTCAGTTACACGGCTATGGCCCCATGAACATGAACATGGCTGCCCATCACGGGGCAGGGGCCTTCTTTCGATACATGAGACAGCCCATAAAACAAGAGCTCATCTGCAAATGGGTCGAACCGGAGCAACTGACGAATCCGAAAAAGGCCTGCAACAAAACTTTCAGCACCATGCACGAGCTTGTGACCCACCTGACGGTGGAGCACGTTGGTGGACCAGAACAGTCGAATCACATGTGCTTTTGGGAAGAGTGTGCCCGGGAAGGAAAACCGTTTAAAGCAAAGTACAAACTTGTGAATCATATCAGAGTGCACACCGGAGAGAAACCGTTCCCCTGTCCGTTTCCTGGCTGCGGAAAAGTATTTGCACGATCGGAAAATCTCAAAATTCACAAAAGAACGCACACCGGTAAGAAATTAGTAATTGCTAATTTCGAAATAACATTAACAGCATGTATGTTTAATAAATACGGAGCGTTTAATAAGCATGTCTAGCAAGTGAAGCAACTAATGTATATATACTGTATGTATATATTGTAACACGGCAATAATTCTTAGAATTGAAATCGAAAGTTTCTGATTTTTATACTATTAAAATATGCAGATAAAATATACTGTGACAAAATGACGAAAATAATTGGATCGGCAAATATTTTTGGTGAATAAAACGTTTCGCGATTTTATATTTGACTTTATATATCTGTATTTATATTTGCCAACAAATGTGGTTGTATTAAATTCGCATTTATTTTTCACCTCATATTTCTTCTTTTCAAATAAAAATGCAAAACAGTCAAATTCTTGGAAATATTCTACCGTCTGAAATGGGTAAGACTTGTAAAATGTATTTGCTCTGTCTTTGTTAGGTGAAAAACCTTTCAAGTGTGAGTTTGAGGGTTGTGACAGGCGCTTTGCGAACAGCAGTGACCGTAAGAAACACATGCACGTCCATACCTCTGACAAACCCTATCTCTGCAAAATGTGTGATAAATCCTACACACATCCAAGCTCCCTCCGGAAACACATGAAGGTAACAATAACATTACTAGTTCTTTTACATTAAAGAATGTATTATATTTGTGTATCTAGATATTTTGTAATTTGATGTTAAAAATATTGTTATTATTTTATAACGGCATTTTTTTCTGACGAAATGTATTTTCATAACTAGGAAGTCAAAATAAATGATAGTAGCTTATGAAATGAAAATTCATAATGTAAAATACTACAAATCCGTCGCAATTGTTTGGTTTTCTTGATATGAGAAATAATAAACAACACACGACTAAAAAACTGTTTTCTGTTTGGCTTCAACGCAGGTTCACGAGGCAACATCTCAAGCATCCCAACCCTCTCCAGCAGCCAGCTCGGGCTACGAGTCCTCCACGCCGCCCACCATCGTGTCCCCTTCCACAGAAAACCAGAACAGCAGTTCCATATCACCAGCATCATCCACAGTCCACCACACGACCAGCCACAGCACTCTGTCGTCAAATTTTAATGAATGGTACGTGTAAATATTTTCAAAAGACTGCAGAATTAAGACTGCTTGGGAACCAGGACTCAAAAACAGCCTACTCTGGCGTGGACCTACATACACACACAATGTGAAGAATCTTTCTTAAACGGCTGTCTAGAGAGAGCATTGCATGGACGGAGTGTACAAAGCTCTTAACAGCCTTTTCCAGATTTCTCTCAATTTCTTTTCTTTTACCTTTTTTACCTATATTTTCGGAAGATGCACAGCGAACTCAATTGCATGCTACCAGCAGGTCAACGCCTGTATCTTTTTTCCTTTTTTTGTACATAAAGATTCATCTAGTTTAAAATGTAATATTTTATTTTGTAAATAGTCATAATACAGTTTAAGGGAATTTGTGAAAAATGTGGTCCCTAGATATATGGAAATGAGATGGTTTTACGAATATTGCGATGAATAGTCTTGACTGAAAATAATGTTATAGTTTATGTGTACCAAATGTGAATTACCCAGTATTACCACAGTCTACACGTTTACCTAACCGATTAGTATTAATGTGCTTTTGTATCCAGTGCAACATTTCGTCTGAAGTCCAGTCTGAGTAGCACACAGTTGTTGTTATTTAATGTCATGTCGATAAACCGTGTAGTGAAAGCCTGAAGCTCCGTGTCAATCTTGTTTATGTAAGTGATAAAATATAAACCTATCTGTCTATTGCATTGGCAATTGCAAGAAATTATTACTTGTATATAACTCAATTTTCCATATTTATCCGCATGTAAAGGATCGGTAACACATGTTAGAGATAATCGGTATTTATGGAAAATGCGTTCGTAGGGTATGTAAAATTTAGTTTACAAAATAATGTTTTGGTTACTTTTCGTACAATATTAAAGAATTAAACGTACAACAAAAATGCATTCAATTTTTATTTCTAGGCTGTTCTTTAAACGATTGAATTGAGGGTTAATACATTTCAGCAAAGAAAACTCCACAAGTAATTTCTGTAACATATTCATTTTTATTTACCATGTTGAAATAAATACACTCTAAACTAAATCATCACATAAATGCAAATATAAACACTGATGATAAGTATTAAAGAAATCACAGTCGGTCTTTAGAATTTAATCGTCAATAGTAAATTGTCAAAAAACATGACACTTTAATCCTAATTAAATCATTGTTATTTTTTTAAGGTTGTACCACTAATTCGACAGGACGAATGACTAAGTAATGTAATTTTCACTTTTGTAACACTCATTATTCTGAAAGACTAAATATGGCCACGTCCCTAGAGGAAGGATTCAATGCATTAAAACGACAAATCGTGACGGATTTACTTATCTATTGGTCTTATTTAAATATTTTACATGACTTTACTCCCGTCATGGTATTATTTAATTATGCTTGTTTGGGACCAGTGAAGGACTTCAAACTTAACGAAGAAGAGAGTGACTGTTGGGCTTTTGTTCCTGGTTGCAACTTGCTTGATCGCCCCATTAGGCACATCAAGATCATGAGCGTGCTTAATATCACCAGTGCGCAATTTTCGCTCAGGGATTTTGCCAGCTACGATAGATTCTATTTGGACATTAAAATATACAAAATGATAAATTGTTTTAGTAAAATGCCTATTTTTCCTTCGCGGTCAAAAGTGCAAAGATTTCCAGAATGAGATAGGGAATGTATACCAATGGAGGGAGGGGGCAATCTGAGCGCTTGTAAGTCCAGGCGAGCAAGCAGTCTGTACTATTAGGAGTACCATGCATGCATTGCAACTTTGTGTGTGTGTGTGTGTGTGTGTGTCTCAGATAACACAAGATCATTAGCATGTGCAAATTTAAGCCGTGCCCTCCGGCTATGAAACTAATGAATCGAGCATTGCAGTGATTTTAATTCGTGGCCATTTGGATTTATTTTTGTTTTCAAATGTGGTACGGCGACATGTCAGTTGCAAAGCAGTGCGTTGTGGCTTAAAGGAAAATGTGATATACTCGACAGTGTTTACATGTTCCTCTTGGGGGTGTGCACAAGTGCAGGCGCGTGTGTGTACTGCTGTGCGCGTGCATGCGGGTGAGAAATAGCCCACCAACAGGAGACACTGGCGTCGAAAAAATATAAACATATTGGCACATAAACAGTAGGGGCAAATACGGAATGCATTATGTCGGAGGTGATTTTTTTCCCGAAATATGTTCATATTCTCCTTCCACGGGTTATTAGGTTTTGAGATATGTGAATGATGGTAATAAAATGAATTGTTCGACTCTATTTAACACTCTATCTATTCAAACGTTCTGCTACATTCTCATTCATGCACCGTTAGAGTAGTATAGTAGAAAGTGTTATGTATTGATCCGCACAACGGAATACACTTTTTGAAATCGTTTCGGTTGCCTGTTATCCTCATTACTTTTCTACCCCCAGAAAATAGAGGCACAAAAATAATATCAATGGACAAACGACATTAAAATGTGGCTGTGTCAGATTCTTTCATGGATATGATTATTAACTAAGATAGTCGTCTATTGTGTCAGTTTGCTCATTGTTACATCCCGACATTCACTCTAAGGCAAAAAGTCATTGAAAAGAGGTCAAAAGTTATTCAATTGTCACACACATAACAGGAATGATAACCTAACATTAAAGGCGCGTGACAGTTCATAAACACTTGCACTACAATACGATTCGCGCAGTGAGTTTCACCAATCACCCACTCTCCTCAAAAAATATTTCTACTTTTTTGTTATTATTACAAAATGTACTCTAATACAAATACTTATCGTTTTAAAATGTATTTTTATAAATCTAAAAATAAAAAGAAATCTAAGGCATTGGCGACAGCTTGAAAACGGGTGCATATACTTTTGTCTTATCCTTTTTTGATGAATATAAAAATCTAATGATATAATATCTATAATTTGAAAACTTCCCTAGGAAATCATGCACGTCCAAAATATACATGTATAAAGAAGAAGTGTTGGGTTTATTTTTTGTGAGAAACCTGGAGATTTTTCCCATTTGTCAAGATTTGCGTAATTTGGTTATAATAGCACAAATGTTGTGCCTTCAACTCGTAACTTTTCGGCACACACATATATCAAAAATTTCCAAAAATAACAATACTTTGTTAACAACGTGAAGCTTCATTTTAAAAATAACATTTTATACAACATAGTGTGTGCATTAATAGCGTCTTGCTCAACAGCAAACAAATAATAGTGTACTTGCCAACAAGTTACATAATAGTCAAAGGCAAGACTTACATAAAGCATTAACTGCTGGTTGTCTGTTTTTAAGGCCCCTCAATGTGTTTTTCTGAACAGTAAAGTCAGTGCTGAACTTCTGTGATTGTTACGCAGCTGTTGTCTAGAGATGAATGTATCGCTGCTCTTTCTCTGTAATGTAAAAGAAGCTGACCGTTTTCTCCTCTCATTCATATGCGCTTGACCTTTCTCTGACTTCAGTGCTGACTAGTTGGGGTGAACATGTTGAAATGAGAGTAGGATGAGAAAAAAAGACATTTCAACTTGAACGCAGGGTGCAAATTGACAAGAGCGCGCCAGTCTGTGGAGTGTGACTGTTATTTTGTATTGAGATGGATGATTATTTTCAGATAATTCATCATTGCTTTGTAAAGAAAGCAGTACAGAGTCGTAGAGCAAAGACATGCAAATATTTTTTTCCTAGTTTTGTTAGGTCATCGGGGCATGAAGAACAATGTACCTTCTCTTACCGTAATATACGGGCTTAAACTAAATGAGTGATCACGCAGTCTTCCTACGCAGCATTTTAGCAAGGCACGTTTGCGCGCAAGGTTAACTACACATCTGTGACATTTTGCGTTTACGGTACTGATAGTTAAATAATACACACTAACAATATTTACTTAGTATGAAAATATTTTAAAGGGGTTTGATTTCGTCAATACACGTTGCAATATTATTACAGTTGTAATTACAGCATATACGTGTATCATGGACTAGAGGAGCCTGGATAAGTCTGGGTAACCTATTGAATGTCCTCTTGCTCTGCCCCACAGCTTGGATTCACACAGCTAAAGAAAAGAGCCGTCAACTAATATGAGTCATAAGGGTTTTTATGTGACCCCTCTAGCATTAGTTGTGGACACCATGACACGCTATTAAGTTTGGACTACAGAAGATTTGTGGAGGCGCTGACATTGTCTATGTTGTCTTGTTCCCTTGACACGTTGCTAAATGGGGTCATTCCAATTAGTTGTTTGGGACAGAGCTGGACTTCAGCAGGGATATTCGCACCCTTTCGCAATATCAAGAGATACAAAATAGACAGCCTATCAAAACAAACATGCATGTGTGATCCAAGCATGCAAAAATACATTTAGAAAACTAAAATAAAAAAGGAAATATTGCGTTTGTCTTTTGCCAATTTAAATATTAATAAAAATATTAAAATGAAGCCAGCATGTCGTTCCATTACAGAACAGTTTTTTTTCATCACGTGGTTTAAGGGTGTTACTTGGTTACCTGTCGTGAGTTCGGCAAAATCTCTTTTTTTCAGGCGAAATGTTATTGTGTGTTTGTATTTTATTTACTCGTCTCAGATGAGAGCAGCTTGTGGACATCTGCTCTTTTAATTGCATCTCATCAGTATAATAAATGTTAAAGTCTGGAGGTGAGGCAATAGATTGGAACACTAAGATAATGGCTCTTCAAATGGAGTCTCAGAAGGTTATTCATTAAAGAAGTCATTTGTGAACTTAATGCACTTGTAAAATAGCTGTATATTGAGTCTGTCTATGTTTCATGGGCCAGAGATCTGACTCCGAGTCAGACAATGAAAATGTACGTTCTTGGTTTTGAATGGTCCCTACAATGCGAAACATTTCGTCTGTGCAGCGCGTTCATTTAAAAAGGGCTTCTTTTCAATTTCTCAATGTCTGTCCTCTTTTAAATGAGTTGTTTACTTCTTTTAACGTCTTTAAATGTCCTTCGGAAGCATGTGTGTTGAAAACAGTACACATTTCAAGCATCCAGTGAAGTTTTCGGGCTCTTGATTAAATCAGAAAACAGAGAACTAATTAAAACATGCTGTAGAATGCTCCCCAATTAACATAATCATTGACCTCATTAATATTGTGCATTGAACCAGAGAAGGGAAGTTTGGGCTCTTTGTAATTAGATACAAAGATATGTTTGCGTCTCAGAAACAGTTGTTCTGAACATCAAACACACCTTGCTGTAGAGATAACAGAGAGAGGCTCAATTTGAAGGGAGGTTGAAGTTATTGAAACGTTCTTTAGGAACAGATGAGATTATCTGATGGAAGTTCATGAACATGGTCAGAAATGAAGTGTGCAATTCTCTATTGTTGGTGACTGGAATATAATAATCTCACAACAGTCTATTGGACATGATAGCCATTTTTTGTTGACTGCTACATGCATTATTGAATTGCTTACAAGTTATCAAAAAAACATAAAGCTGCTGTCCTGTAAATTACATGTCCTCTTCTATTTTCCAAACTATTTGTTTGGGTGCTGTATTGCTTTATGTGCAGCGTTGCTTTGACCACAGCGGATAACAGGAAAAACTTGAAAAAAGCAACAAAATCATAATGGAAACATAAACATGCAAATACCTTCAAATTATTCCCAGAGTAAAACTTCAACTCATAAACATAAAATGTCTTTTGTACAGTTTACAGTTTGGAGTTACTACACATCTTTTCAGTAAATAAAATTTACAAGGTAAGTAAAACCAGAAATTTCAAATAATTTTGGCAAGACTATGTGCTCTTTCCATTTGTCAACGTTTTAACCATTCTCTTTTGAAGGCTTATGCAGGAATCCTTTTGTAACAGGAGACAGAGTTAAAGAACAATAAACCAAAATCCTTCTGGTCCAAGAAAAAATATTGTTTTGGCAAATTGTAATGCCGAAACTGCCACGAAGCCATTTCTCAGTACAGTTCACCATTCAGCTCTGCTATTCATCCCAAGTGTTCATTAAATGCATTGTTCCACATTACTCCACTGTATGTTTTCCTCGTGTTTCATTCTCTTTCTAGATATAGTGAGCAAGCTGGATAGAGATGTTTTATTTCATCTTGCTGCCCACGGTGCAACGTTCTCCCATAATTTGGCATAACACAAGCTGAAATTTCACAATGCATAGTCTGCGTTACACAGGGGCCATTTTAACAAGTGCTATTTTGTCTAGTTCACGCTTATGGTCGACCCATCATGATCTCAATGTTTCGCACCAGATAGCATCTCCACTGTTGTAAAGTAACTACAGCTGGGCATTTCGGAAAGGGGGCTAATAGCATTTTACAAAAAAATATATATTTTATTCACTCATTTCCACAGATTAAACCACTTAAAGATACAGCATTCAAAGTGTGACTTGTGAATTGGATAACCTTGCAACATCTATATTTGTTGTGCATTAAAGATCTATTTGATGTAAAATATTAAACTGACTACAACTGAAAAATAATATAATCCACATAGAAAAAAATTCATTTGATGTTAATCATGTAAATTTCATGATGAACAAAGAGATTTTGAGACGTTACGGTGATAAAATTACTAAGAGAAATGCACACAATATGTATGCAGAAACCAGGAATGCGTAAGTATGAAAGATGATCCTTCATGCCAGATGTACTATGCAGATAACACCATTTGTGTGAGAAGACCAGGGCTCAGTCGTTCCGAGTCAGCTACCTTCTCATGATTGATAATTATCAGCCCAAATAACTTGGCTTGGACCAGGTGGTTGCCATTTATTACGTTTCTTCCTTTGCTCTAATTAATTACTAATTGATTTTAGCACCTGCATTGGCAAAGCACACCCATTTTTGTCTCTCGAAGAGAGTCGTTTTACACAGTAAATTACAAATTTATTTTGTTTACCTGGCCAAATAACACTTTAACTTGGTCTGCTATTTTATTAGTATCATTATTATTTTTAATGATGTGTCACATGATACATAACATTTACATCACATTCACATTGCATGACTAAATACAGGGTAAATAACACATGCTATTCTTTCGGTGAATAAAAATAATTGTATACGTTTTCATAAAAAAGGCACCTCTGCAAAAAGTTGTGATTCTTCTGCAACATCTGTCTCTGAAAGAACAACATGTGCCCTTGATGCCTGACAACACCCTCCCTGTTCAATTCAAGCATCAGTACATGACCTCTGAAAGCTCAGGACTTGGATGCGTCTTATCGAGCAATCTGGTGTATCCAAAACCAAGGCAACCATATGTACATTTTTTAAATCTTTTTTACACTTTATTCTCCGTAACTTGGGAACACACTTCTCATGGTAAGCTTGAAACCTTGGCATCTACAAGGCCCAGGAATCCAACGGGCAGTGGAGAAAGCCAAGCTTCTTTTCTTAACATTGAAGGACGGCTCAGTCATGTGACTACACTCACTGCTCTTGTTGGATCAGTTGTGCTTCGCTAGGGAGGAAATGCCTGAACTAACTCAGATGTCAACATTCAGACTTAGAGCTTGATGCCCTGCAAAGTCTTTATCATGATACCCTATAACTTACATGTTTTTAATCATTTACTTATATTTGTATCATTAATTTAGTTATTTACTTGTCATTTTTATTATATATGTCTTATTTTTGTAAGGGTAGTATAATTTAAAGTCAACATTAAGTGTTGACATTGGTCTAACACCCCACTTTGTTTCCATAATCTAAAATGTAATAATGTTGTCTAAGCCTTGATTTCATTTATCAGGAACTGAAGGGATCATGAAAACCTGGCGTTACATACCAAAATTGAGCCAAATGGTTAAAGGCCATGAAAGGGTGACATCATTTTCAAATAGCATGCACCAATGAGTCATTTGCCACAGGACTATCAACTGTAAAAGGGGCCTCTATTCGACAGGTGGTTGGAAGACAAATACAAGATCTTGACGATGTCAGCCAAAAAAGGAAGTCATTTCAGAGGTGCAGTAAAGTAATATATTCAATTTAAGATTACAAAACAAACTATTATTTGTTTAAAAACATGAGAAAATTGAGCCATCACTGATGTAGAATTTTGTCTGTTTTAAAAAATGTGATAAAGGATTTATAACCTTGCCAAATACAAGAGAATGGAAAAGTACAGATATGTTCCTTTGGGATGAAAAAAGCAGATTGAAATACACCCTCAGCCAGGAAAATTTGCAAGCATTGCAGACAAAGGTCAAAAGGCTATACCGAAAATAATTATATCATTGCTTAACAGATAAAAATGATGAATGGGAATGAATAGAGTTTTAGTACGCCCAAATTCCTAATTTAACATAACTGACCAACACAGTCTCACGGGAATTCGTGAAATTGTCAGGAACCGTAATCTATTAATTCATGTTCATCAACACGAAATTCCCCCTTTTTTCATGTCAGTCAGCACGACTTTCCATCAGAAGTACTTTAATACGCAATATCTTTCATATGTATAAACATATATCAACGCAATCTGATGGGAATTCATATCTATTTCACAAAAGGTGGCTCACTCGTGTGAATTCCTATTTCCTACGATCTTATTGGTATGTTTTGTTATGATATGACTTTTCCCGTGTGACGTTAGGTTTAGGGGCGGGGTTAGGGTAGCCATTTATTATTGCTTTGCCACCTCGTGAAACTAGCATTTTTAGCTAAATTAGCCTTTGCGGCTGTGATTTTAGGGTTTGGGGTGAGGTAAGGTGTTGGTTAGCCAACTCCTAAAGTATTTGCGACTTCTTTTGATATCAGGTTAGAAATATATAAATGTACATACACACGCGGTCTGTGTATTGAAAAATTGTCGTGCTGGTGACACGAAAAAAAGTCGTGCTGAGTGACACGAAAAAAAAGAGGAAATTCGTGTTGGTGAACACGAATGAATAGATTACAGTTTGAGGCAATTTCACGAATTCCCGTGAGACTGGGTTGAACTGACAGTACTCATTCTACCTTGTATTGGTCATCACGTTACTTTCATCATGTAAACTTTCATTTTGTTTACCTTGGGATCACATAAAACCTGTATGGCTAATTCATTTCTGGAGTAAAACTCTCACAGGGTCACCTACCTTTCCATATCAAGGCATGTTGTGCTAAATTTAGCTTCTAATTAGTGGAATCTACACACAGGAGTTGCAAGAGTGTAAATATTGTTTGACGTAAGAACTTATGGAGGACACCAGGTGCAGTCAGTCACTGAAAGACTGCAGTACAGAAACTGTGCCGCGGGACTGTGCCAAAAGGGCATTTCTCAGTTACATGCTATGATGTCACTACCTCATAAATAATGTTACTTGATATTATTTAGTGGCTTCACATATATTGTAAAGCAAATGAATCTGAACGCATCATACCACAAATAGATGGTAGAATAAGAGACAACCGATTCCTCAACCACATAACCTTGTCAATGTAGATAATAGCTATTGGTTTTTAATCATCTAAATCAATTGTCACTGTCAAAAAAGATGAAGATTTATTGAGGACACATTCTGGCTGCTTAATGTTCAATGCTTTCAGAGATTCGGTATCAATAAAATGCAATATGTATGTAAAACAAGCATTGCTTGCATCAGAACTTGTGCAGTTAGTCTTGAGCATTGCTGCATTATGAAGACATTCTTGGGGTGAGGAGCTCAGCTCCCTAAATCAAATGAAAGCTGGAAACCGTACTGGCCAGCAGACAGGAACCCTGTGGCGATTTGTGTGGGAATGAGATTATACAAGACTCCCTATGTTAACCTATCTGCATTTTTATACCTTTATACAATTATGTCAGTCCATCAACATGCAATTTGGGCTCATTTTATCAAGATACAATTTGATTTGGGTTGTCAAACATGTAAGTGCATGAGAGATGCTGTATCATTCTTAATAAGAGATGATTAATGCAATTGTAAAGTTACATAGTTATTAGCACTTTATGAGTTTCTGTGAAGATTGTGTTAGTAATGTAATTGAATAGTATAGTAGAGTGACATCATTTTTAAAAGCATGCCACCCCCCAAAAAGTGTTTTATGGCTTTGCGTATACAGTATACACACACACACACACACACACACGCACACACACGCACACACACACACACGCACACACACACACACACACACACAGACACACACACACACGCACGCATACATCTATGATCTTGTAAATTATATCATGCATTTTTTCCGCAATTTGATATACTTAATACTTTAAAATTATTGTAAAATACGGAAACTGTCATGAAAACGTTTGAATACATTTTGTAGTTATCAAAAATGTTGCATCGTGGGATGCTTAGACTTGTTGGCTCAATTTCTGATCCAATTTTAATCCATTTTAATCAATAAACAAAAAATGAAACAAACAGCAATTCTTTAAAAATGTGTTCACAGTTTATTTTTTACTACAAATGTATCAAGCATTTAATTAGTTCAAAAGGTTTTGAGATAATATCGTCCACATTTTGGATCTAATAATATAAATCTACAATTAGTTTATTAGATCGTTTTTATTCTATCATTTTGTTTAATAAACAAAGTATGTACTATTTCCAGTGTGCTCATGTAAGTTGTCATTTTGATGTCATGCACTGTCATCAGTTTGATTATATTGCAGTGAAATGAGACTTATTAATGATGTATGATGAAAATAGACCTTTGGTTACAGGTCTATGGTCCGTTAGCTTTCCATCTTTTTCCATAGTAATATTTAAAGCTGAATGGTGTGTTGACATCATATGAAGTGAACGCTGGCACACATGCTGTAATAACACGGACAGAGATGAGTACCTGTGGCGAGGAAGGGTATCTAGGATTATATGACTGGGCGGCTTTTATCCCTGTTTCTACTACTGGCCAAAGTCAATTTATACTCCCAGCATGTTCTTCTACCGACCCGCGACTTCAGCGAATCCAATCAGCTGTCCATGGAGTATAGACTCTACATGTCATTGATAATCCATCATCACATATCACTGTGATTTAAAAAATAATAATACATTACACTTTAAGTAGTAATTATCTCCATCTGATTACGCTTCAGTAATTAATGCACATCTGTAAACATTTCAAGCAATTATGAATTATTCTCTCACGTTTACCAGTGTGATTTTACATCAATTACTCGTCAACAGCACAAGAGTCTCCAGTGAACACACAACATGCTCAGTCGTACACAGAAACACACACATGGTGTAGAAATATTGGCAGTGAGGCCGCAATCTGGCTCTGCGCCCCTCCTTCGTCCTCCCCAGTTTACCGGCCTACCTCATTAAACCAGCATCCAAACCCCCCGTCCCTTCTGCCACCTGGGTCTCCCACCATTTAGAGAGAGCAAGGGATGAGCCGCCTCTGTCACGATCGCTTACCGCAATACCGGCAAATGAAGGCACTCTCTCACTCTTTAAAGATTTACGAGCCTTTTCCTGGCCCTGAGTGGGCTTTGATAAGGTACTACATGTGGGAGAGGGTGATATGGTTTTTGGGGTCAGCAAAGATCTGTTATTTATGTCTCACTCTGTCATATTTTCAGAAGGACCTCAAGGGCAACAAAGGTCTAAATTAAGCGTGGCATAGCATGAGTGCTTGAACAGTTTGGCTCGGTATAAACCCTTTAACTATCACCTGAAATACATCACTCTCCATATTCGAAAAAGAACCAAATTACTTCATCAGGTTTGTTTTTAGCCAAGTTATTACATTATATTAAACAAATAATGGGTGGGTGAATAAATAAATGAAGTGTTAAGTGACCAGAACAATTAAGCCAAATGACAATCAGATATGTCCTTATTTCCATCTATATTCTCCAATCATGACTCTCACCAAATGAGTCTCTTATAACCAGATTATATTACATTCCAGTCAGTGTGCCAACAGATCACACCCCTCCACCTCTTTATCCTCCGCTGATTGGCTGGTTTCCACACTCATTAGTATGTCCCATTATCTTCCAGACTGGTCTCTGGTTGCAGCCATTCTAATTATTATAATAAACAACATGCTTTATGACTTTCAAGTTACTGGACGAGCTTCAGGTTTTAGTCAAGGTCCACAGTCACATGTGTGCTGGAGTTTTTCTTTTTTGTCCAAGGGCATCTGGTCCAGGCTGTTCCAACGGGAGAGCGAGAACAGGAGGGATGCCGAGAAAAAAAACTGTATGTGTCCACCCAGAGTTTGTTGAATCAAATTCTTGCACCTGGATATAATTGTTGTGCTGCTGTGCTGGGACTTTCTGCAGACATTTGTGAAACGAAATCTGGCCTCCAGTTGTGAGATACAACTTCACCTGCTCTTATATTTTCCTCAGGAATAAAGAAAATGATTTCTTGGCAATGCAGATTTTTACTGCGTTTGTAAAAGTAAATATTACACATCTGAAGGGAATGTCATTCAGGCAGTTACTAACTGAACCTCAGTGCATTAATCTGTAGGCAGAATAATGAAAGTCTTTACCCGTGAGATGCAGTGTGTTTTGAATAAGTACTCTCGGTTTGGCTTGCATTGAATTCATGCTTTACAAATGCCACACTGTTCACTCAGAATACATTTCACTCAGTGACAGGCATTGCAATTGTAAGTCCAATTTCAGTTTAAAATAGTATAACATATACACTAAAATGCTGATAGTCAAAACCCATTTAAACGTGTTAGGTAAGTAAAAGGCATAATGGTGTGGTAAAATGACAGCATTCCACTCTTGCTACTATGTTGGGCCAACAACAAACACTGAATGGAATTTTACTAAAGCAAGTAAAATAAAATTATTGTTATGCACATACTCAAGAGACCTATTGCGTTTTAAAAGTGTGGGAACAGACACATAGTAAAAGATAGACTCTATAAAATCCTGGGTTATTTTCAAGCCAGCATTGGGTCAGAAAGGGATGAACCCAACCCGCTGATTTGAATTTAACCAGAATATATTTATATTTGACAATAGATTAAAACAAATCAGCATTTTGGGTTGAAGCAACCCAGCACAGGTTCATTTTTAACCCAACCGTTGGGTTTGTCCCTTTTTGACCCAACGCTGACCCAACATTTCCAAAGTAAATTAGTTCATTAGTAGTCTAAAGGGCTGTTCACACATGAACAATAACTATAACGGCAAATAAACAAATACAAATGATTGTCTGTCCATGTTTTATTGTTTACCGCTGGGAAAAATTGTTCGGAAACGATCTAAACAATATCACTCCTCTGTATCATTATTGTTAGTTATGGTGTGGACTCTGCTATTCTCTTAAATTTAGAATGATGTTTAAAACTTTATAGACATCATTGGTGTGAACAGGCCTCAAATGTTGGTTGCCAAGCAACAGAAACTTTCCTATTTAAAACCGTGCATGTACAGTGATTAATATACTTTCGTGGCATTTTACAGCAGAGTTGAACATGGATCGTCCAATCAGAATTCAAAATGTTTGCAAATTCAATTCTTTTTAACTAAATTGTCAACAAAGCCTTCTATACTTTCTTTGTACCTTTAGTTGTCTAACTAAACAGCTCCTATAATCGGCTGGGACGAATCCCCCGTGTCAACTCATCAGATTTCTGGGATCAAGGGGGGAATTTCAGCCGCATTTGTATTCACACATCCTAAACACGCTAAGCCGATACAGGCATGGAATCGCTTTGATACACCATGTGTGCAGTCTCCCAATGCCTGGTCCTCTGGGTAACAGTCCCTTGTACAGAAAACGGAATTATGCCCTTTTAACTAAATAACACAATTTACCATGATGACATGGAAAACAGATTAGAGCCTGAGGGAGTCTTGGGAATATCCACCAACAAGGATGAATATACAAAATAACACAATGCCCCTGAATTCAATAAGCTGGTTTCCTCGCTGAAGTTTCTCGTTCTGCACACACAATAATATTTCATTCCGCCGCCCTTGCTCATACGGGTTTATTAGTCACAGTGGAAATTATCACCGTGTAGCCTAGGTTTTCAAACATGTAATCTCTAATTGTTTTATAATTACCCAGATTGTTTTCTCTGAGTGTGGGAAATTGCACATAGGAGAGTTGAATATTTGATGGGGGTATTACAGTGACTGACAGAAAGACTGGTCTTGTGGCCACATGCCGGAGCAGTGATAGGGTGTCAAAGATGGTGTGTGTACCATCAGGGGAGAAGCGACTGGGGGTGTCGTAGGGTTTGGCAGGGGCTGCCTCGAGCAGGGGGCTTTGCCTCAAATGAGTGCAGAGTATTAGACCTCTAGGGAAGCCACGCAGCGGGGGTTGGATTAGCCCCTAGTTTACTATAGCACGTGCTTCTCAGTGCATGGCAAACTTGCTCTCGCTCCTCTTTCCCCTTATTAGAGACCTCCTGGGATTGCAGTTTCCAACCCCATTTTCTTTTACCCATTTGCTTCGCACACTTGTCCTATTAAACGTCACTCACCTGTGATTTACATAATTGAGTCAAGTTCAGCTTGCTCCTATTTTTTTAAATTAAAGAGCAAATTCTTATTAAATGTGTGAAATACCTCCCAGGTGCATTGAGTTATTTTTCCATGTATCTTTAATGCAGAGAGGTAAAAGGTGAAAGAATTCCAGTCTTTGCTTCAAAGAAGTATCTTCCCCATCCTATTTGGCAAGACCCATTTATTTTCAAAATGCACTTTCTTGGACTCTTTGGAGTTAATTGAGGTCATGGTAAATAAATGAATAAAAAGTCTTTGTAATTTGTCATCAGACTGTAATAACTTTCTTCGCCTCTGAAACAACGTTAGAGCCGATGTCACCAAACACTCTTATTGTTTAACCTAACTGCTGGATCTGGACTTTTTCATGTTCTCTGAAGTCCTGTACTACTTTTTTACTTCACATCGTCCATACATACTCCAAACCTGCTTGTCCTAAACAGAGTTGCAGAAGGGCTGGAGCCTATCCCAGCAACTCAGGGTGCAAGTAAGATTCCATGTCTAATTTTGAACCTAAAGTAATGATTCATGTTTTACACACCTAACCGAGTTTAACAGAATTTAGTATGAGCAAGGATGGTACGAGCTAAACAAAAATCTGATTTTACCATCATGAAGTCTGTGCAATTATGAAAGAAAGAAAAACTGTAGAAAGAAAGTCTTATTTTTCAAAAACTATCAGAACATCTTATTGGTTCCTGGTACAGTTTCACACATTGCGGATTAGATTCTTGAAGATGCTACCACGGCTTCATTTGTCTCTTTATCCCATGAGAGATCAGATCTTTGTGTGAGCCATACCATTTTTCTAGAACTCCTTCACTCTTAAAAATAAAGGTGCTTCACGTTGCCATAGAAGAACCTTTTTTGTCTAAATGGTTCCATAAAGAACCTTTAACATCCAAAGAACATTTCTGTTTCTTATACCGGTTCTTCTTGTAAGAAAGAGATGGTTCTTTAAAAAACCTTTGACTGAATGTGGAACCAAAAATGGTTCTTCTATCGCATCGCTGTGAAGAACCTTTTAAGCGCCTTTATTTTGAACAGTGTTGGTCATAAAAAATACCTTTATTTAGAAAAGTGTGACCCAAAAGCTTAACACTTTACAATAAGGTTTTGTTAGTTATGCAAACAACATTTAGCGAGTACAAAAGCTGGATGTACATTACGCTCACTTGCCACATGAGTAAATGATCGGACATCGAATATTCAAATCAACACCCGAATCCATTGGAAATATTGACATGAAACAATTTACCAGCTAGTTTGTAATGAATGCAAACCATGCACGAGTTTAGACAAGACAAACAAGAAATTTGGTAAAATAATTTCTAACATAATCTCATATTTTATTAATTAGGCATACCAACCAGTATTCCAGAGAGCCATGTACAGTACAGTAATAAGCAGAGATAATGTACAGCCACCCAGTTGTTATTGCTAAATAATCCCCCGGTTATGTTGTGAATGTGGCTTGAAACAACTTGAGGGTAAATAAATGATGACGTTATTTTCATTTTTGGGTGAACTATCCCTTTAATGCACAGTAAACTAACATGAACAAACAATGAACAATTGCGTTGGCATTAACTAACATCAACGAAGACTAAATGTTTTATGGCTCATCGTTAGTTCATGTTAGCTAATTCATTAAACAACATTAACAAATGATTGTAAAGTGTTACAAGTAAAATACATAAGTAAATAAAAATCTAAAAAAACACTATTGTTTTGGTGACACATCGAATGTACAGTAAACCCCACTATAAACAGTTGTGTTGACCAACATTTAAAAGCTTTAGCACTCTATTAATTGATATCATTGGTCAGTGTAAGTCCACTTTAGAGGGTTCAGCAGGTCACGGTACATATAAAGTATTTGCATACTACAGCAACAAAACAGTCTCTAAAGTGCTGGAAAGCCACAAACGATACACCACAGTATATCCCGCTCCACATCTGTGCACCTGGTGGTTGCCTGGGGACTGTCTGCTACTGTCTTTAGGCAAGACAAGGAGAGATTGGTACTCTCCCATTGGTTGGCCTTATGGCATTGCTGGGCTAAACAGCTGACAGGTGTTTTCCAGTACGCGCTCCTCGTTTTCCAGCCAGCATGCACAGCGACCCCCATGTTGCAGGCATCCCTCTGATATATGCATCATGGTTATTTCTGCCATGAAGTTAAAGCGTGAGCTTGTTTATTGCTCAATGGTTTTTACAGGATCTGAGCGGGTATAAAACAGCAAGCCATTTGTAGAATCGGGTAGTGGGTGGCTGCACGGAAGCAGGCTTAACTGAGCTCTCTTTATATTCTGGATGTTTGTTGGCAGCATTCACACTGACGTCAGACTATTTAGCAGTTCACATTCAGCTTTCAGCACCAGAGGTGACAGAGGTGTTACTTGGTGGTCCGTCCCCTTTGAGGATTCACTGTCTCGTGCGATGTCTTAACACTCCTGATTCCACCAAGCAACGTCATTTAAAAGATAGTAGTTGAAATTTTATTTGACGCTGCCTGACTGATCTTGTAAAACAATCAATTACAGTCAGCATATTATGACTTAACTGCTGTAATCTGACGTATTATGATCTCATGTCCATTTTAAAAACCACACTCACGGCCGCCGGTGTCAGCCCAGGCAGGTCAGAGGTCGTGACCCGCACAGGTAGAGCAACGCACATGCTACAACACCCCACACATGGCCTCGTTCTGTTGTGACGAGGGCCGGGTCCCTGACACCGCCGCTCGGAGCGCCCCGCTAGCAACTGCACTTTGATTTGTCGATTTGGGAGGGGGTTGCTGGACGGGGTTGGTGTTGAGGGGAAGAGAGGAGGTTATTGCTCTAATGGGGGGTGAGACAATAGGCCATCACTAATCAGGGACCTCAAGGTTGCCATGAGGTTAATTGTAATGCAGGTGGTACTTGTATAAGGGGGTGATGAAAAAAAAACATTTGACTGCTTTACTGCTCTGTCCATTGTGATTTAACATCAGCCCCCCAGGCCAGGATTTGCTTTAGTCTCTCACTCTCTTTCCTCTGTGTCCCCTTCACCTTTTAATCTCTTATTATCTAGCAATTCTCATTCGGGTCTCTGTGGGTTAAAGAAAACCTTTCACCAAATTTCAAAAAGGAAATGTAAATATTGAGCCTGTCATGCCCTGCAGTGGCTGTTGTGATGCGCAGGAGATCCATTGATGGGCCCATTGCTCCTTCACACTGCATTTTACATTCGCTGGAAGTGTCCTTTTGTATCATTGTCATTTGTTTAAATTGACAGAAACAGCAGAATTTGCGTGTCATTGTGAGCTAATGCAAGAGCATCTCCAAATAAGAAGCTCCGGGTGAATGGAAGATGCGACGGCTTCCTTTAGATGTTTACATTAGCTTTGTTAAGGCACATTGTTTGTCACTGCTTAGTCTCCACTTAGTTTGTCATTTGCATTCGACTCTATTGGTTTTAGGGACTTAAGATGCATGAATTGTTTGCGGATAGAGAAATACTTTACTGTAGCGATTCTTACATCACAAACAAGTGATTACAATCATGGTGTGGAGATGTTTTAGAAGCAATGTTCTTTGAGAATGCTGAGAGTTTAAGTTTATTCAAAAGTAATAGTAATAGTGTTTTGAGTCGATAAATTGCAAACGTGTAGCAATTTTATCTCAAGTATTCATTTATTGATATATAATAATATATGTTATATATATATATATATATATATATATATATATATTTCCATGTAACATATTTTGAACATTTGTAGTTTAATTTCTATTTAATTTCATTATTTGTATATGGATAAAGGTTTTTTGATAAGTATGTTTACGCACACCAGAAATTTGTCATTGACAGAAGCTTAACAAAACAAAACAAAACAAAACAATCAAATTAAATGAATTGCATAGTAAATATATACAGTATATACATAAATCAAAACATATTTTGATGGAATGATCTGCATATTTTATTTGAATGTCATTAGAATTTACGACTGTGAACGTTGATATTCAGACAGACGGTATTTAAAAATACTTTTAGAATATATAGCCTTTATTTACATTAATTGATTTTGACACATTTAAGGATGGATAATACACTTAATAATCAGTTTGTTTATTTTAGAAGTCTTATTGACAAGGATTATCCGGCTTTGTCGAGATTAACCCAGCGCAAGATGATTTCATGTGAGAGACAGTCAGCACTCGATCGGCAGCACTTCATGTCTCTTTAGCGACTGCTACCCCTCCACTCCTACTCCATCATTAAAATCTGTGACACTTCAAATGCCTCTGTTGCTGTGGATTCATTTAAGGAGCATGCGTTTTCAAAGGACCGGGCCACTAGCAGCTTTAGCCAGCACGTACTAGGAGGTCGACACTGTTGTAAGTTACTGTTTTCCCCTTCAGAACTCTTCAGAAATCTGGAGCAGAAGAATTGTGGGGGAAAAGACAAACATGATGGTGTCTGCCAACCAAATGGTCTGTTTATTCAGCTGATGACTGGACAGTGGCCAGTGAATGTCAGTCCTGGCAGTTTCAAAATCGGAGACTGATGTAAGAGGAATACTTTAAAGCGTGCATTTGATATCGTGATAAATGAGATTGACGCTTGGGTGACAGCGGCAAAGATGGGGGCAGGAAATGTGGCACTCTCTTTCTGCCAACTTCTCTTCCTGACAAGCGGCCGCTTTGAGAGAGGCATTACGCATTCAGGTCACTGTTGCATCTTTCATAAAATGTGCTAGGAGAGAGACATTCTAAACACAAAAAAGAGAGGAAAACAGGGTGGGGGCAAAAAAGTGTGTTACAATGGTTCATTTTTTGGCTAAAAAAAAGGAGCGAAGACACAGTCAAGTGCATTGTACATGTCAAAGGAGAGTTTGCAAATGCACGTAGTGACTGCTTGAGAGAGCCGCATTACTAAGATTCTCTTTAACTCTCTCCTAGTGACCCAGTCCTGTGCTGTGTTGAAATCTCGTTCACATGCTGCATTATCCATGCCAGGCCAGTAGTTGGCGATACCACTTTGTCAAGAAACAGTACGTGTCTACTCATATAAGCATGTCCAGGTTTACCCCAAAAGTGCTTTTAATACCTTTTGTCAATGTATGTTAGAATCTGGAAAATGTAATTAATGTGTCACTATGGAATCATTCAGTCAAAAATGGTTGTTCAATGAAATCACGAAGCTCTTCAATATAGTGCATATTGGTTCCCTAAAGACTGCAATGTGTAATGAATTAAATAGTAGGCCTACATAAAGACATTGGGGTGGTTGGCAGGGATTATCTTAAACCAGGACTAGGCCTTAGTTAAATTAGGATATTTAAATCATATAAAAACATCCTTTCCAAAAAAGGGCATAAAGCCATCCACTCTAGTGCCAGAATAAACGCTGGTTACCCAATAAGCTACTTGATTTTCTATGACTGCCATAAGATTTTGCATGCAAAAATATGCAATTCCCCCCCCCCCCATTCAGCTTTATTTTAATCCAAGAGTTTCAAAGTTACACCATTCAAATAGTATTAGCACAGCGATTATGCACTTGGCTTCTGTAAAGTTACAATGTGATAAACAGCTGTCATCTTTCACCTCGCTTGCCCGGCCAAGGCCTAGCAGTGTGACTGAGCCTGATAAAGCAGTGCGATTTTATCCATCACACTATATTTGCCATGTTAAAGTGGATATGTGACAGAGTACCAGAACCAGCTAACTGATTAAGGCATCTTCATTACATGTGCCTTAGAGACATCTGTGACTTCCTCTCATATCCCCTCTCAAGACAACGTGGGCAGGAAATCCGTCTCCCTTCTCCACTTCTTAAATGGCTTTGAAATCAGCCTGTGAACTTTCAAAATGTGCCATCAGACTTTCCTACCTGAATGTGTCATTTTGCCTTAGTTGCGGTTGTTGGGATTGGATTGTCAAATCAATGTTAAAGGAAATACATGCCCTAAATGAAATAAGAATTCAGTCAAAATTTATGCCAGGTACACTGCACGTTTGCCAGTCGTCGGATGGCTGTTCTGCTCACACTACATGACGGTCTAGGATACTTATTTGCTGTTGTTGTGTACACATTACATGACACCTCTGTCACATGACAGAGGTGACAGTGAGTCACACATTACACAACATTTCAACAGGGAGAAATGCAGGCAGCCCTATGTGGTCTGCAAACTACATTTCACAACCAAACACACGTGCAAAGTTCTCGAGCAAGACCAGATATCTTCTTGTTAAACATTTGAGTCTACAATAAGCTTGCAATCCAGGTTTTCGGTCCTCTGATTTTTAGCTGAAAATAAAAAGAATAGCAAAGTAAAGACATGCTTGCTGATGTTCTGTTACAGGTTTATGACTCTTCCCTGAACTTCCTCTTACACTGTAATGGCTGACGACCCTTAAGTTCAAAAATGACAAAAAAATATATATACATTAAAAGTGGTCCATATGACTTAAATTTAAATCTTTATTGACTTATAATCATCGCCTACACTTCTTAAACTTGCCCGTTAGATTACACTTTTTCTTTTGGTCCAAAATTCTTGTTGTGTCATTGACCAGAAACAATGGCAGACTATACTTGGCTTCCCGATGAGGACAGATTTGGATACTTTACCATGTGCGTGATGTCATTAATGAAAGGGGTGTTTTGTACTGGCTGTCGCATCATTATTAGAATGAATGATTACTTTTGTATTAATACTCAAAATTGCGGTATTCGCTTAAGGAAACAAAAAGTAGGAGTATTGTTGTTATAGCTCCACAAACATTTTCTTCATTGCATTATTCCACATAGCAGCACAAAAAGTTTATTTTTCATTTTGCCATGTTTGAAAGCTGTGCACAGAAGGGCATCTCTATTCCTTTTTATTAGTATCGGAGATATGACAAAAGCCATCATGAACAAAAAACAAAAAATCAAGCATGCTAGTCTTTGTTGGGACACTGTGAAGCATTGTAACTGCAGTGTCTGTTGTCATATAATAGCAATACACACTATATGTGAAAAAACAGTTCAATCATGCACGCTGATGACCAAGGTCATTTACTATGACATTCAAAACATGTCAAAATCAGACTGAATTTATGTAAACTGAAGGCATAAAACAGACTACCAAAGATTAAAAAGCTACAGAGGAGGGAATTTGCAATGAAATTGTTTTCCTATGGCCTTAGATAACTGCGTCTTTTATGTATGCTGCTTTTTTTAGCTTGACAGTCCCAGTCACCATTTACTTTCATTATATGGAATAATGTGTTACATAAAAATAAATAAATACCATGTTTCACAGAAGAAAACCTATCAAATAGTTGACATGAGAGTAAATGACCAAATTTTCATTTTTACTGCCACTAATCCCGTAAATGCAAGAAATCAGTAAAATCCTAAAAACTTCCTAAATTACTTTGAAATCAGCCTGTGAACTCTCAAAATGTGCCACCAGGCTTGCCCGTTACAATCTCTGTTGATTCTTTTGGCAAGCAGTTGATTTGACTTTCATCATCTCCCTCACTAATCAATTGGAAGATTTGTTTTTTCTTGTCACTGGCTATTTTATTAGTATTCATGGGATTCATTAGCATGAAGCTCAATCGGGAGCTACTACACAGGGGCTTTAATGTAGTCACTTGATGCAAGTATTGTTTCTAGGGAAACCAGCTTAATGAGTTGCCGTCAGGAAGGGTGAGATTGTAAACTGATAACACCTTCACTTGGTGCTCTCCATATTTACACATACACACACACTCGAGATAGCGCCTACAGCTGTGAAGTGGAAGTCAGCTGTGTTAAATCCCTTTGCACGTGAACTCCTTTAACTCATTTACATGCTAACCAATCATGCTAGCTGGTTCGCAAGCTAGCCAAGAAGAAATGGCTGCTAATTATCAACAAACTGGTATGACTGAAAATTAATTAATCAAAGGGGCTTCCTGGTTTTGCAGAGCATCTAAAAATGGTCAAATGAGTCAAAACTAAATTACATCAAGATCCAAATCCTGAACTGAAAAGAAGTTTTGGGAGAATTCCCTTACTAGGTGCAGACACAGGAATGCAATTGATCTTAATGAAGGCATAGGCTAGCCCTGTTGAAAAAAAACAGCATATGCTGGTTTGGTATGTTTTGATGCTGGTTTGCTGGTATGTGCTGGTTTAAGCTGATCATGTGCTGGTTTAAGCTGGTCCTTAGCTGGTTTAAGCTGGTCAAACCAGCATCAAAACATACCTAACCCAGCATATGCTGTATTTTTTCAACAGTGATTTTAAAGTAAATATATGAATGTTTGTGTATATAAAGTATATCAATAAGTAAACATTATATTTATCATTATATTTTTATGTTGCACACATATTTTTTTAAGAAAGGTTACAGTACCCCAGTGCGTGCATACAGTTTTGTACGCACTAAAATGCATAAACTTTTCCATAACAAAAACAGTAGGCCTACATACTTTTAGTGCATTGTATAAGTAAGCGAATTTGGACGCAGCAATAGTTCATTTTTGTAAGGGCTACCTCCATCCTTTGGTCATGCTACCATCATATGTAATAGGGAGCCGCAGAGATCATGTATTTTTGTATGTAAACCCCTGAAGCGAGTTAACATTTTAGGACTTTATTCTATGACATAAAACACACCAATTATAACCCGCTTGTGATTTTTTTTTTTTTTTAATGCCTTATCGCGTCTTAAAGGGGTCATATGGCGGAAGTACGTGTCTTTCTGTGTTTTTGTTGTGTTATAAATTGCCCATGCATGTATTAGACACGTAAAATTGTACAAATGAAAGTGTGGGAACAAAAGATGCATTCTGTCTAAAAGCGAATGCTCAACCAGACTTGCCTGAAATGCCTCGTGTAACCACACTCCGGCGAATATATGTAACTTCGTAACATGATTTGACTAAGACCGCCCAAATCTACACATAGTTAAGGTGGGCGTAATTGTAAATCTCATTGTATCGTCTGTCAGTACAATTGCTTTGGAACCTGATATTCCGAATATGGTAAGAGGCATTACATTTCCATGAAATGCTTGGTGAAGCATTGGAAAAGCGAGCACACCTCGCTTTTCAGAGCGATGATGTCAGGGTTCGGGTCTAGCACCTCTGGGTTTTGTCTGTCTTGTCTTCTGTTTTTGTTTTGTCGAGCACTTGACAGTTGCCATGTGCTTGGTATCCGCGTGTGTGTGGCCCCGCCCCCTTGTTATCCTATCTACGTTTCATTATTGATTTCCCCGATTCACCTGGTTCCCCTTAACTTTCCCTCTCCCAAACTGGTGTCTTATTCTTCTTTCTGATTGCTTCTCCTTTTATTCCCTGTGTTTTTCGTTGTTCTTTGTCAGTCCGTTAGAGTTATCTCATGGAAATCTCTGGCCTCCTGTCTAGTTCTCCAGAAATCTTGTCTTGTTATATCTAGTTTGTGATTATCTTGTCTTGTCCAGGCTCCAGTGCTGTACTCATCTGTCCTGTTCCTCCTGTACTTGTTTTGGCAACCATCCCTTCTGATTTAGAGCTGTGGTCATCCCTCACGGAGATTATTCGAGGCGAGTCAACCAGTTCTGTTCCGGGAAGTCTCTCGAAGGCCTTTTATCAAGGGATTCGTACAGTTCGACTGTGTGAGCTACGCACTGGGATTAATAGACTGTCACCTCCTAACGGACTCTTGTTTGCACTCGCTACCATTCGGTATGGATTACCATAGTGGTGTTATGAACACTGGCTTCTGGCTTCCCCGAGTTTGACTCAACAGACGGAACCTCCAGTCAACTCTCTAGCCCGGTTGGGCTTGTTGTGGACTCTCTTGCCTCACTCACCCCCCGCTTG
Source organism: Triplophysa rosa (assembly GCF_024868665.1). Taxonomy (NCBI): domain Eukaryota; kingdom Metazoa; phylum Chordata; class Actinopteri; order Cypriniformes; family Nemacheilidae; genus Triplophysa; species Triplophysa rosa. Next base: position 5,957,016 of record NC_079912.1, read on the forward strand.
CTGCGGGCATTTTTTGGATTTTTGTTTTTTTGTTTTTATCCCCTTCTACGGTCATTTGGCCGAGCGCTCGAGCCTTTGTTCCCCTCTGTTTTTTTTTCACTGTTATGGACTTAAATTGGTGTTGTATTTTTGTGAGTGTGGGATTTTCATTAAAACTGCTTACCCTGCGTTTGACTCCAGTGTCCTTCCTAACAGAACGGACTGACCAATAAGATGGAGTCAGCGGGGTCAGATCACCTACGCTCAGCCCTCGCACAACAGGGCGCCTTACTCGGGCAGCAGTCCACCCGCTTAAATGCCACCGCCCATGAGGTTGGGACACTCAATGCCCAGATGTCCGAACTTGTTATTCGTATGGAGGAGTTGCAGCGGGGTTCCACTGCTCGTCTCACAACGTCCGAACCCCATGCCAACAACCCGCCTGTCTACAATGGCGACCCGAATTCTTGTTGAGCCTTCTTGTCGCAGTGCGCTCTTGTCTTTGCTCTCCAACCACGCCGCTATGCCGATGAGGGATCCAAAGTAGCGTATGTTATAACTCTTCTTTCCGGGTCTGCCCGAGACTGGGCTGTGGCCGTATGGGAGGCCAAGGCTGCTTTCTGTTCCCGGTTCGAGGACTTCCGCATGGAGATGATCCACCTCTTTGACCGAACAGCCCAAGGCGATGAGGCTGCTGCTGAACTGGCAGGTCTGACGCAGAAGGGACGCTCTGTCACAGACTATGCCATCCGTCTCAAGACTCTTGAGGCTGCGTGCGACTGGAACGAGAGCGCGCTACGCGCCCGCTTCCTGGAAGGGTTAGATCATACTGTCGCCGATGAGCTGGCTCCTCTGGATTTACCTGCAGGTCTGGACGCACTGATAAGTCTCTCTGTGCGAATTGAAAGTCGACTGTCTCGTCGACGCCAGAGCAACCCAGTCAACCAACCTTGGCGCCCATTGCCCGCTAGGCGTTCTCAAGCCTTACCCACTCCTGCTCTGCCGGGAACCCCATCTTCCGACGCTGAACCCATGCAGCTGGGCCGTCTACGCCTTTCCCCATCACAGAAGCAACAACGTCTGGTTCAGGGGCTTTGTTTGTATTGTGGTAAGGCTGGCCATTTTGCCTTGCAATGCCCTTTAAAAGCCAAGGCCCACCAGTAGCCAGGAGAGTCCTGAAGGGCGCCATCTCTTCAACAACCTCTCCCTCGAATCGGACCCTTCTCCCTTTTCGCCTCCAGTTCCAGGGGGTCGTTCACTATGGGATTGCACTCCTTGACTCAGGAGCGGAGGGCAACTTCATTAGCACCGCCGCTGCTAAGGAATGGGGGATTCCGACCATTCTTCTAGAAAGACCAGTGGAGGTCTGGTCGCTGGCAAGCAGCTACCTCTATACCATCACCCAAGTCACCCCTTGTGTGAGTCTTCTTCTTTCCGGCAACCACCACGAGAGCATTGTGCTGTACGTCCTAGATGCCCCGGGTAACCAGTTAGTTTTGGGGCATCCCTGGCTCATTCAGCACAATCCTCACGTGGATTGGAAAACCAACTCCCTATTAGCTTGGAGCCAATCGTGTCATGTGTCTTGTCTTGGTCTTCCCTCGTCTCCTGTATCTGTGTCTTGTAATCCGCAGGTGCAGGCCACTGATCTCTCCGGCGTTCCGGTGGAATACCATGATCTCTGTACGGTGTTCAGCAAATCCCGAGCCTCCTCTCTTCCTCCTCATTGCCCCTACGACTGCGCCATTGACCTTCTCCCAGGCACTTCTCCGCCCAAGGGTCGACTCTTTTCCCTGTCTACGCCTGAGAGAGATGCCATGAACAAGTATATTCAGGATTCCCTTCTGGCAGGGCTCATCCGTCACTCGTCTTCCCCTGCGGGCGCGGGATTCTTCTTTTTCAAGAAGAAGGACGGCTCCCTTCGGCCCTGTATTGATTATAGAGGTTTGAATGACATTACTGTTAAGAATAGGTACCCCCTACCTCTCATGTCTTCTGCCTTTGAACTTTTACAGGGAGCCCGGGTCTTCACTAAGTTAGACCTCCGCAATGCTTACCATCTCGTCCGCATCCGGGAAGGTGATGAGTGGAAGGCGGCCTTCAATACACCTACGGGACACTACGAGTATTTGGTTCTTCCTTTTGGTTTGACCAATGCTCCTGCCATCTTCCAGGACCTCGTCAATAGCGTTCTGGGAGACATGATTAACAAATTTGTCTTTGTGTACCTGGACGACATTCTAATATTTTCCCCCTCTCTCCAGGTCCACATCCAGCATGTTAGACGGGTTCTCCAACGCCTACTTGAGAATCAACTTTTCGTTAAGGCGGAGAAGTGCGAATTCCATGCCGAGTCTGTCACGTTCCTTGGTCACATTATCTCATCTGACGGTATCGTAGCGGATCCGGCCAAGATAAGAGCTGTTGCCGAATGGCCTGTTCCCAACTCTCGTAAGGGTCTCCAACGCTTCCTGGGTCTCGCCAACTTCTACCGGCGGTTCATCAGGAACTTTGGCCTCATTGCAGCGCCCCTTACGGCATTGACCTCCGCCAAGGTGCCGTTCGGGTGGAATCATGACGCTCAGGTTGCCTTTGATTCATTAAAGTCCTGGTTTGTCTCTGCACCTGTTTTGTCTGTTCCAGATCCTGCCCACCAATTTATTGTCGAGGTCGATGCATCGGATGTCGGGGTTGGCGCAGTTCTGTCTCGGTGATCTCCTGCTGATGGGAGGGTGCACCCCTGCGCCTTCTACTCTCACCGTCTAAACCCTGCAGAACGTAATTATGACATCGGTAATCGAGAGCTGTTAGCGGTAAGACTGGCCTTGGGTGAGTGGCGTCATTGGTTGGAGGGAGCAGCGCAGCCCTTCTTGGTCTGGACGGACCACAAGAATCTTGAATACATCCGTTCAGCCAAGAGGTTGAGCTCGCGCCAGGCCCGCTGGGCACTCTTCTTTGGTCGTTTTGACTTCACCCTCTCGTACCGGCCTGGTTCTAAGAACCTTAAGCCCGACGCCCTCTCACATCTGTTCGAGGCCCCGGAGAGAGAACTTTCGGCCGAGACCATCCTCCCAGGGAGGGTGGTGGTCGGGGCCCTCTCCTGGGGTATCGAGCAGCGGGTTGTAGAGGCCGGTCGATGGGTGCAAGTGCCGGCAGAGTGTCCAGGGGGTAGGTTGCCGGTGCCGGCTGCGCTGCGTCCCGAAGTCCTTCGATGGGGTCACTCCTCCAGGTTAGTCTGCCATCCAGGAACTCGGGGAACGTTGACTGCCATCCGCCAACGTTTCTGGTGGCCATCACTGGCTGCTGATGTCAAACAGTTTGTGTCGGCCTGCTCCACGTGCGCTCAATGCAAGCCACTCAACCGCCCTCCCGCTGGTCTGCTTCGTCCTTTACCCATCCCCACCCGTCCCTGGTCTCATATTGCCCTTGATTTTGTCACTGGGCTTCCTCCCTCCGAAGGTAACACAGTGGTTCTCACAGTGGTGGATCGCTTCTCCAAGGCGGTTCATTTTGTCCCTTTACCCAAACTTCCCTCTGCCCGGGAGACCGCTCAACTGATGGTGGACCACGTCTTCCGCCTCCATGGCTTGCCGGTCGACGTGGTCTCTGATAGGGGTCCTCAGTTTTCATCCCGGTTTTGGAAGGAGTTCTGTAGGCAGATCGGGGCCTCTGCGAGTCTGTCTTCAGGTTTTCATCCCCAGACCAACGGGCAATGCGAGCGGGCCAACCAGGATCTCGGTAGAATGCTCCGCTGTTTGACATCATCTAATCCCAGTTCTTGGTGCTCTCAGCTCTCGTGGGTAGAGTACGCCCACAACTCCCTTCAGTCCTCGGCATCAGGTATGTCTCCTTTCGAATGTTCCTTGGGATATAACCCTCCTCTGTTTCCATCACAGGAACCCGACGCTGCAGTTCCGTCTGCCCTGGCCTTCGTTCAGCGCTGCCGCCGCACCTGGAGAAAGGCCAGGGGGGTTCTGGCCCGAACCATGAGACGGACCAAGGCAGCGGCCGACCGTCACCGGTCCTCTCCGCCAGTCTATGTGTGTGGTCAGCGGGTATGGCTCTCCACCAAGGACCTGCCTCTCCGAGCGCCTTCTCGCAAGCTGGCGCCCAAGTTCATTGGCCCATACCGCATCACCAAGATGGTTAATCCGGTGGCTGTGCGGCTCAGACTCCCCCCCTCCCTTGGTCGGGTTCACCCTGTTTTTCATGTTTCCAGGGTCAAGCCTGTCGTTTCCTCTCCACTCCATCCTGCCAGCAATCATCCCAAACCCCCCCCCCTTCGTCTAGTGGATGGCTCTCCGGCTTACACAGTCAGGAGATTACTAGACGTTCGTCGCCGTGGCAGAGGCGTCCAGTACTTAGTGGACTGGGAGGGTTATCGCGCAGAGGAGCGAAGTTGGGTTCCGTCTCGGGATATTCTGGATCCGTCTCTGATTAAGGAGTTCTACCGACGTCGAGGTGAGCCCCCTCCTCGGACGCCCGGTGGCGCCGCTGGGGAGGGGGGTACTGTCAGGGTTCGGGTCTAGCACCTCTGGGTTTTTGTCTGTCTTGTCTTCTGTTTTTGTTTTGTCGAGCACTTGACAGTTGCCATGTGCTTGGTATCCGCGTGTGTGTGGCCCCGCCCCCTTGTTATCCTATCTACGTTTCATTATTGATTTCCCCGATTCACCTGGTTCCCCTTAACTATCCCTCTCACAAACTGGTGTCTAATTCTACTTTCTGATTGCTTCTCCTTTTATTCCCTGTGTTTTTCGTTGTTATTTGTCAGTCCGTTAGAGTTATCTCATGGAAATCTCTGGCCTCCTGTCTAGTTCTCCAGAAATCTTGTCTTGTTATATCTAGTTTGTGATTATCTTGTCTTGTCCAGGCTCCAGTGCTGTACTCATCTGTCCTGTTCCTCCTGTACTTGTTTTGGCAACCATCCCTTCTGATTTAGAGCTGTGGTCATCCATCACGGAGATTATTCGAGGCGAGTCAACCAGTTCTGTTCCGGGAAGTCTCTCGAAGACCTTTTATCAAAGGATTCGTACAGTTCGACTGTGTGAGCTACGCACTGGGATTAATAGACTGTCACCTCCTAACGGACTCTTATTTGCACTCGCTACCATTCGGTATGGATTACCATAGTGGTGTTATGAACACTGGCTTCTGGCTTCCCCGAGTTTGACTCAACAGACGGAACCTCCAGTCAACTCTCTAGCCCGGTTGGGCTTGTTGTGGACTCTCTTGCCTCACTCACCCCCCGCTTGCTGCGGGCATTTTTTGGATTTTTGTTTTTTTGTTTTTATCCCCTTCTACGGTCATTTGGCCGAGCGCTCGAGCCTTTGTTCCCCTCTGTTTTTTTTTCACTGTTATGGACTTAAATTGGTGTTGTATTTTTGTGAGTGTGGGATTTTCATTAAAACTGCTTACCCTGCGTTTGACTCCAGTGTCCTTCCTAACAGATGAGCATTGTAAAAAATCTGCGCGTTTCAGAGAGGCGGGGCAAAGAGGAGATACAAACATGCACGGTATGTGGAAAATACAGCGTTTTTTAAACTTTAAATGGTGTATACACATTGCGTTACATCTAAAACAAACAATAATATTCGTTTTAACCATGCAATATGACTCCTTTAAAAACGGCGGTTGCTAAAAGCAACTGCTTCCTTTGGTGGGGACGTTAGATGCATCGCGCATGTATAGCTCACAGATAATGCAACATGGGCACAAATCTCTTAAAACGTAGATGTGGATTCATTCACGGAGTAATTACTTACCAGGGAACTGATTTTTAATGAAGTTTAAGAGTTGTGGGAGGCTTGGTGGTTGTGACCTTAAGTGTAGTCTGTTTATAGCATCGTGTTAGCTTTTCACTTTTGCCGATTGTATTTCTGTTTCAAAAGTAACAAATGTTGTGTTAGTTTGTAAAGATTATCTTAATAGACAAAACTTGTAAACATCATTAGCCTTTGTTAATCACAGAGCTTATTATTTTGCGATCTTCCAAAAGTCCATGAGAAAACATGCTTAGGCTTTCGGTCGAGGGAACCACTGTAGCGCTAACTTCCGGGTTGGCCTACAAAAACACGTCATCTCTGTGGCTCCCTATTCTAAAGACGTGTTTACACGCCAACGACAGTTTGCAGGCATACATCCAAGAACACAGAAGGTGGGCTAATTATTTGGCATAATTTTTAATATCATTCCTTTACATGATCTGTGACAGCTCAAATAAAATCAGGAAATAACTTGAAAAGTGACAGCTGAAGTGAACTCTACTGACTTTACTCCCATCCGCACCTTAAAGTTGCTCATCATTTACATAAAATTAAATGTTTCTCAACTGTGTCACATTTCTGGACACGCCCACATCTTGCCACAAATGCTTACTGTTGCTTGCCTCTCCGGAAGTCACCAAGCTCACATTGAAATTAATGAGGTTATGTGGCTTTTCCTGCTAGTCACTGGCGGAACGCAGCTCAAGATTTGTGTTACATTTAAGCATGCTAGTACATTCTAAGAGTTACAATGAGAACATGTTGACATGCTGGTGTGGGTTTGGTGCAATCCCATACTATCACAAATTCATTTTACAGGTAGGCTAATGGTAATCGTGAGCCAAACCTCACCAAAATATGGATCAACCACATAAATCGGCCAAGACATTCATACATCAAATTTATGCCATTTGTTGAGGACCTGTTGCTTCGTTTGTCCAATCAGATGTCTCAAACAAACAGAGCAATGTTTTGAAAGCTCAACAGGGCTACACGAGTGTAGAATACGTGGGGGCGACGGGGGACATGTCCCCATCGCTTTCAGATAAAAATGATTCTGTCTCCCGCACTATTCGACACACCGCAGCCACCATTCCCGCCCGCGTTCTCCGGTTGGTTACGTAGATTTGAGTGAACTAACATTCAGCCAATCACAAGTGAGTGTTACGAGTGGACGCGTATCAGCTTCAAACACATGGAAGCAGGAACAGTGCGCTGTTGTATAGTGTTGTAGTGGCAACTAAAAACAGGGCAATTGGCACTGATTAATAAAGGTATGGCCTATATACAGTACATGCTGGTATAGTGCCGATAATGTATGTTAAGAGTAGGTGGAAGTAAGGACACTATTTACGGTACAAACCTGCATTTTAAAGGAAAATAAAACAAGCTGTCACTTTGTAGTTGAAGCACAGTGAAGAACGGTGTCATTACATTGAGGGTTGGGTTAGATTCGTAAACTTCTAGTGAAGTTTGGCCATCTACAGCAAGAAAAGACACACATATTGTGCTTAAAAAGAGTGTTTGAATAGCTGTATGTGCAATAGAAACCTGTCTGTTTAGCGTGTCTCTCTAAATTGTAGGCCAATAATGCCTTTTGATGTTATTTCTCATAAATATACTGGCTATGCATACATGCAATATACTGTATATGCTTATATATATATATATATATATATATATATATATATATGTTTCTGAATGGTCAAGTCAACTGACAGCTGTGTCCAGCACGCACCGATAAATTGATTTGGTTGACTGCATATTGATTTAGAAACATTGGTTTGTTCAACTATATATTGGTTTAGATATATTGGTTGGTTCAGTTATATATTGGTTTAGATACATTGGTTAGTTCAACTATGCATTGGTTTAGATACATTGGTTAGTTCAGTTATATATCGGTTCGGAAACATTGGTTTGTTCAACTATATATTGGTCTGTTCAGCTATATATTGGTCTGGTGCTGGCATGGTCCTGCCTTCTTGTTCATGATTATCTAGTCTTGTGGCAGGATCGTGACAGATCCCTTGTGTTTAGTGTGAGAAAGTCATGGTTTGTTTACCATTGACATGCCATGTGCTTTCTCGTGTCTCGTCATTGGCCCCGCCCCTCTCGTTTCCCATATTGCTTTCCTGCCGTGTCTCATGTTCCTCACCTGCCCCTCGTTATCGTCCTTTGTCTGTCTCCCTATTTAATGCCCGTGTGTTTTGCTGTCTTGTGCGGATTCATTGTTCTATGTGACGGCCTGAGGTTCATGTGATCCACATACTTTGTCGAGTTTCATGTAATCCACATACTTTGTCGAGTTTCATGTAATCCACATACTTTGTCGAGTTTCATGTAATCCACATACTTTGTCGAGTTTCATGTAATCCACATACTTTGTCGAGTTTCATGTAATCCACATACTTTGTCGAGTTTCATGTAATCCACATACTTTGTCGAGTTTCATGTAATCCACATACTTTGTCGAGTTTCATGTAATCCACATACTTTGTCGAGTTTCATGTAATCCACATACTTTGTCGAGTTTCATGTACTGTGAGTTCCTGTGTGATACCTGTACCTTGTTTGTTTATTTGGATTACCATACCCTGCCTTGACGTTGTGTCGCATATTGTTTAGTGTTTTCTTGCCCCATCGAGGGAATTGTTCTGTTCTAGTTTTGTATTTTAGTTCGTTCTCGTTTTGACACCCCCTCGTGGGTATTTTCTTTGTTTGTTCTTTGTATAATAAAGTATTTGTTAACCCCCTCATCCCCGCTGCCTACACTTGGGTTCTTCCGCCACGCAGACCGTGACAGGTTCACTCCATATTGGTTCGGATACATTGGTTTGTTCGACTATATATTGCTTTGGATACATTTGTTTGTTCAGATATATATTTGTTCGAATACATTGGTTTGGTCAGTTATATATTTGTTTGGGCACATTGGTTTGTTCAGATATATATTCGTTCGGATACATTGGTTTGTTCAAACATAAATATATAATATATATAAAATTATATTATATATGATTTTGATTTTATATTTAAGGGTGTGCAAAGCAGCCGGTATTTGTATCTGTATTTGTATTTGTTGAGGGGGGGAAAGTATTTGTATTTGTATTCGAGTAAAATTCAAAATAGGCGTAAAAATCCAATTTTTTTGCGTTACACTTCTAATTTACGTTATAGTGTACGTAAACAGTAGTGATGGGAAGTTCGGATCATTTTACTGACTGGGATCTTTGAGTCTCGTTCAGCAAAATGAACGAATCTTTTTTCGAGTCATATCGTTCATTTCGTTCATTTTAGCAAAATATAATTAAAATGTTACATGTTACTTTCCTAACACATCTACTACTTATGCAAACGTTGATCACATTACAAACAATACAAAACTATAATGCTATAAGAAACAGAAAAGATTAATTCATTGTTTACCTGGGTCTTTAGTCTATGATTAGCTCACCACACCTCTTATCTGACAAGTCCTCGGGTTTGACTCCTTCGTTCATCACGTGACAGCGTCGTAAGCTAAACCAATGCAGTCAGAGCCGGAAAGAGAATTGATTAGTTCACCTCTCGAGTCTTCGGGTTTGAATCGTTCGTTCTTCTTGAATTCCAGTACAGGACCCATAGAATGTTGCGCAATGCGCATGCGCGACTGAACGAATCACTCCCTAAGACGACTCGTTCTTCCCGAGTCACATTAAAGATTCGAATCGTTCAAGAACGACCCATCATATTAAACAGAGCGAACATGAGAGCACCCGACTGCAGACGTCAATAATGCAGCGTAATGGAATAATCTCCCGATCAAACTCCGCTTCCCGAAAGTTATAAACTGCCTCCGGAACCCAGTTAAGGTACAAAAATCTATTCAACAAAAATAGTGATGCACGCAGTGAAGTCTTTTTTCGCTCAGCCGAGCCTTCTCTGTTGCTGTGTGGAGCAGCCTGTGTCAGTCACCTCTTTTACCCCCACCCCCCCGACTCCTGAATGTCACTCACTCACTCACTCATGCGGGCATGCACTGCGGTCTCATGAGAAAACGCAGCTTTTTGATATAAAGTTTTTCTTGTTCCCGAATACAAATATTTTTTTAAGTATTTGTTCGAAATAAGTATTTGTAAAAAACACGCTATTTGTGCCTTTCCGAATACCGTATTCGGGTTGGCTCCACCCCTAATATATATATATATATAATATATAGAAATAGATAGATATAGATGATAAGATAGAAGATAGTATTTAATAGATAGATAAATAGAGATAGTATAGATAGATAGAAATAGATAGATTTGTATGTTAATCAGTATATTATACATCAGTTTTTCAATAAAATCTACATTTGACATTGTGTGTGCTGGGAGTTGTGGGTTATGTCCAAAATACTATTTTATTTAATGGAATGTTAGAATAAGCAATAGTATACACAAATAAAATGAATTATATGTAAATAAATAAATTAAACACAATCCTTATACACCCCTTTCTATAGCAAATCGTTTTTCCTACAGTAAGTGGGGTATCTGGGTATAACTGAATTAATTGTACACAATAGTAAATTAACACAGAAGTGACAAGTTGCAGCAGGGAGGGACGAGGTGACAGGAAGCAAGGTACTAAAAAATACGAAGGGAAAAAGTCGACATGACTCCTTTGACTAGTGACCACGACCCACTAACCATTGAATCAGTGTGACATACTTTGGAAGTTGACAAAAGTATCCAGTTAGCATGGATCGAATTTCCAAACATTGAACATTCCTCCAAAGAATGCTTAGTTTTCATTTGAGATCCACATATGTGTGAATGAACAAACTACTAACAGAAGCTACAAAAAGCCAGCAGATAAATAAAACAGCCACTTGTCATGTATCTTCTGCAAGGATCTTCTCATAAAGATATCAGATTTGACATTGCAAGGAGAGGGGACCAGGCTGCATTGCAGTCACATTAACACTGTATAACCCAATCTTAAGAGCAATTAACTAGAGTTTTTGAGTTTTTATCGGACATAGTTGTTATGATTGACCTTATTAATTTTGTAATCGAAATTTTTTGAGTTTATGTTGTACTGTTGTTGACTCCTTTTAATTTTGAACAATTTTAAGTAAGCAAAACTAGTAAGTTTTGAGTTTGTTGTACTGTTGATTTGACTTTTCCTTTTAATTTTGAACATTTAGCAAAGTAACTTTTTTTATTTACAGCTAAATAAATGAAAGGTCTTAAGAAACCTAAACAGTTCAGCTGCATCAAAATTAACAAACAGCCTTCACAGAGAGTGATGCAACACACACGACTGCTATTGCACCTCCCACAACCTAAGCATAAGCACCACTCTTCTGAACGATGGTAACCCCAAAAGTCAAAAATACAACAAACTCTTCTAAATATCCAAGATAATTGAACATTCATCATTAACAAGGCTTTTTCCTTTCTAAAAACTCATAAAATAACACTTCATTTCAAAATTACTTTCCTAATGCAGTCTCACGCAAAGCATGCTGGAACTGAATTTCATTCTCAACAAATCATCTTGAATTAACTTGTTGAAATTAAGTTAAACTAACTCAAAAGTAAGAATTAGTTACAGGAACTCAAAACATTTAAGTTAGGAATTTTTTTTATATAAAATTAAGTTTACACTACTTAAACTGTTTAATTTCTTTGAACATTCGGGTTTACAGTGTGTACAGTAACTCATTATTAAGATGGACCAATATGGCCAATAATCCTAGTTTAAAAAATTAAAACATTTGACATAAAATATATTTTTAAGATAATGACGCATTGAGAAATAATACAAGGGAGTTGTTTATCATAATATTATATCTGAGAGTGAATCTTACATCCCTACTATACACTCACCTAAAGGATTATTAGGAACACCTGTTCAATTTCTCATTAATGCAATTATCTAATCAACCAATCACATGGCAGTTGCTTCAATGCATTTAGGGGTGTGGTCCTGGTCAAGACAATCTCCTGAACTCCAAACTGAATGTCAGAATGGGAAAGAAAGGTGATTTAAGCAATTTTGAGCGTGGCATGGTTGTTGGTGCCAGACGGGCCGGTCTGAGTATTTCACAATCTGCTCAGTTACTGGGATTTTCACGCACAACCATTTCTAGGGTTTACAAAGAATGGTGTGAAAAGGGAAAAACATCCAGTATGCGGCAGTCCTGTGGGCGAAAATGCCTTGTTGATGCTAGAGGTCAGAGGAGAATGGGCCGACTGATTCAAGCTGATAGAAGAGCAACTTTGACTGAAATAACCACTCGTTACAACCGAGGTATGCAGCAAAGCATTTGTGAAGCCACAACACGCACAACCTTGAGGCAGATGGGCTACAACAGCAGAAGACCCCACCGGGTACCACTCATCTCCACTACAAATAGGAAAAAGAGGCTACAATTTGCACGAGCTCACCAAAATTGGACAGTTGAAGACTGGAAAAATGTTGCCTGGTCTGATGAGTCTCGATTTCTGTTGAGACATTCAAATGGTAGAGTCAGAATTTGGCGTAAACAGAATGAGAACATGGATCCATCATGCCTTGTTACCACTGTGCAGGCTGGTGGTGGTGGTGTAATGGTGTGGGGGATGTTTTCTTGGCACACTTTAGGCCCCTTAGTGCCAATTGGGCATCGTTTAAATGCCACGGCCTACCTGAGCATTGTTTCTGACCATGTCCATCCCTTTATGACCACCATGTACCCATCCTCTAATGGCTACTTCCAGCAGGATAATGCACCATGTCACAAAGCTCGAATCATTTCAAATTGGTTTCTTGAACATGACAATGAGTTCACTGTACTAGAATGGCCCCCACAGTCACCAGATCTCAACCCGATAGAACATCTTTGGGATGTGGTGGAACGGGAGCTTCGTGCCCTGGATGTGCATCCCACAAATCTCCATCAACTGCAAGATGCTATCCTATCAATATGGGCCAACATTTCTAAAGAATGCTTTCAGCACCTTGTTGAATCAATGCCACGTAGAATTAAGGCAGTTCTGAAGGCGAAAGGGGGTCAAACACCGTATTAGTATGGTGTTCCTAATAATCCTTTAGGTGAGTGTATATGAATTATTTCCTGAATGGCTTGCCATAAAATAAGCCTAAATTTGAAGCTTAGAGCTTGTAGGTTGTTTCTAAAAACAGCCTGCTGTTAGAGACGCACATTGCTTCTCATTTAGCATTCAAAAAAAGCCACTCAAGAACGTCTATCAGTCTTTCATTATCTTCCCATTTCTGCCGAACATGACCATTCTCATCCATGTTCCTACTCACTGGAGCTCACGAAAACCTATAACCCTACTCTTCAATTTCATTAAAGGCCCTGTTTACCTAATTATTCATGCACTATAAATCAAGTAGAATGAATCTATTTTATGTTGCTTAATTGAAAGTGTTTTTTTTTCACTGCCACATATTTGGACGTGATGGTGGAGCAGACCCGGTGATAGATGAATAACCCAGCGCAAACAGTTTGGGTGAGTCAGGGCGTGATTGATCAATGCCCTCTGGGAGAAGATAAGGTTGGATCTCACTCCCAGAGCCCGAAGATTAAAGTCTGAACAAGTCTCCTGTCTTTCTTGCTTGCTTGCCTATTTACCTCTTCTGAAGCCTGACCTTCTCACGTGCATCTGCACACTCTCGTCTTGCCGCTGGATCAGGGACTTAAAAACCGTCTTTCTCGACCGTCGACATTCTCCATTGGGCCCGTCGGTTTGATTTAAAATGCTCACAATTTATTAGCGATCCCTGCGGTGCGTTTTGTAATTCCTTTAGACATTTTTATAAGGGTTTAGTAGTGGCCTTAGTGATGGCACAGTGCGATACTGTAAACCGACTTCAAAGGCTTTATTATTCCTTCGCACCGATGACCGTAAAGAGCGTTGCGCCTTTTGCACGAATAAAGAAACAAACGTTGGGCAGCTGGAGTGAATCTTTTAGCCTCTTATTCTCATTTCTCCTCTTTTGTCTTGAATACTGTTGAGGCTTGACTCTTTAAAGCGAGCGGCACGCAGGGATACAGCAGTGGCGGGCGTGTGTGCGCGCGTGTTTGGAAGGCAGCAGATGTAAGAGTGGATGTGCACGGGCTGGGAACAGCCAGAATCACTCTCTCCTCTCTGTTCCTCGACTGACCCATCTATAAGACTGCCAAAAGAGTCACCGCGGGGGAGCCGCAGCGAACAGACATGCATTTCATAAGGGGGTGTCAATGTAGAAAGTTATGGAAGGGCATAAAAATACAGCATACTTGCACACTGGGGTCTCACCTCTGAATAAGAGTAAAATATGTAGGAAATCAAAATGTAACACTGCGATGGAAAAAGAAAGGAAAGGAAAAGAAAAATGGCATTCTTTGTCTTTGTTTTACAGTAAAATAGTGCAACATATTTACAACATTATTTAGAGAGGTTCATTGAATTCTTTAAAATATGTATATGAATATTCTATGATAATAAATATTTTCTGAAAGCTATATACATTTATTTAATCTTAGGCAATTTAGAATATATTTATATAGTTTTATATTAATACACTACATTGGAAGTGCCTTCCAATAGAAATCAATACAGTTTTGCTAAAATTCAACCTATATTCCAATGATTTTGCAATTCTTCACTTGCAAAAGGCTGTAGCGACAGAAAAATACCGTAAAATATATATTTTTTTCGCTGTTAAATTACAGAATATAAAAAATGTATAATACATTGTTTCCCTGTATTTCTTGTAAATTTGCTGTCTTTTTCCTGTAGTTTTACAGTTTTTGACTGTATTTAAAAAATAAACTGCAAAAATTAAAATCTTGTTAAAAAAACTACAATTTTCTGGCATTTGGGGCACCAGAAATAAACTGTGAAATATATTTTTTTTACCTGTAAAATTACGTTTTCCTTATTTAGAAAAAAATACATTCAAAAAAAGTAAAATTCTGTTATTTTCTTTTACATTTTACATGGAAAATCTGTAAAATTACTTTTTTACAGTGTTCAAGACAAAGAATCCCCGGGAAAGCCCCTCTCCCACAATATATAAAAATAGCACTGTTCATTCCCCTCTGTGTCAAAGTTAGGGCACTCAGTGGGGTGCAGACTTCAAAGCAAGAAGGGAATTCTCCAAAAACAACTGCTGGCAATTTTAAATCAACACACCCTTTGAGTCATCTCTTCTCTCAGGATGCTATTCCAAAATAATGAATGCTCCCATTTTTCATGACTTGTGTGCCTATTACTATTAAGATATATCACCCCACTTATTAATATATATTAAATCGAGAAACAACAAACATATTGAATGTCAATATCAAAAATACGGTTTCCAAATTTCCGAACTGATCAAGAACATTATATAAATATGTGAACTCATATTTGAATGAATAGAACAGACTGTTATGTATTGTCATAAAAGCATGGTGGCCCCAGACAGCAGCTCTGTGCCAAATAAGAGAGAGAGAGAGAGAGAGAGAGAGCAGGGTTGAGAGAGCCAGCAGAGGACCTGCCTATTTTGCTTAACAGTTGGTGGGAAATGAAAATGACCCGGTGGGTTAAAGGCCAAAAAACATGTCAAGAATTTCCCAGGATACATTTCAAGGGTGATCAGGACAGTGAAAAGGAGGCTCGCTTTCATTTGTGCCTCACAATCAGATGCATGTATTTCAGCGTCTGTTAAATGATAAAGACTTGTGAAGTAGATTATACTCCATCAATACAGAGCAAAAGAGATGCGGCTTATTGTTTGGTGGCTGATGGGCTTGGGCCGCACTGCACTGTGGGTAAGCAGGGCTCTCAGTGGCCTCAGCAGGAAGCTGGCTGCTCTGGCCCGTCCTCAGGTGCTGTCACTCTCCCCTCCACCATATTAATTATGGGATAAGGACTCTAATCCTTTGCCTTTGAAGCACCAGGCTGGTTTTGAAGCTGGACGTTGGAACACACAATGTATTAATGTTATATGACTGCGTAATTTGAGGAAAAAGACACTAACTTTCTTTTATTTTCCTCTTTTTGGTTTGAACAATTCCCTTCACCTTTACCTTCATCTGTGAGGACTATGCCTTAATGTAATTAATTTGCCATTGGCAGATTATTGCATTAGATGTATTCTAAGGTGCAATGTCTTTTACTATACATTACATAAATAAATATCTATTTTATTTTACACAATTATGTAAAGTGTACAGAATTCACAGTTATATTCGGAATATACGGTGCTTTCTATGCATTTCTGTAAATAACTCTTCAACTTACTTCTTAGTATGTTATTTATCTTTGTAGGTCAATTTTAATTTTATTTCTTGTGTTTATGTATATACCGTATGTTCTGCAAGTATTCTGAGCACCTGAAACTGCAACAAATGGAACAAAACAAATTGTTTGTGTGTGCAAGCTTATACTGATTCATTTAGATTCTGATTCGTTTAGATTTAGATTTAGCTACACAACTTCCATAATTCCTACTCAAATATAATAACACTTTTTCTTGCTGAGATCTTCACTTCTTTCGTTGCTCAGAATGTGCTCAAATCAGAATTTTCCTAAAATGAAGCTGAAATAAGATGATAAATAAACCATTCAGTTTACAATGGCAAATCTAATGCCCTGTTCACACTGCCAGCGACAAAGCGACATGGTCACATTCATTTCAATGGTAGCTCAGCGACATCAGGCGACACAAGCGACAGTGACCGTTGACAACAGGAAGTGGGCGTGTCTAGCGTCACGACAAATATGAGAATTTGTTCAACTTTATGCAAATAATGACCGACTTCCGAGAGCGACTACCAATAGGAGTACTGCAGCGGAGCTCAAGTCATCCTTCTTTTGTCAGGTACTGCAGGGTTTCTTTATAACTGTTACTACAACCAAAGATAGAATCGCCTTTTAATGACCTCGTAGCAAGAGACTAGCGACACACAGTGACAGTCAATGGCTGTGTGAACAACACATTCTCACTCCCCACTCGTCACATATGACCCGACTCGTTCGGTCAGCGCCCCCTCAACGTCGCAAATTTTACTGTTATTTTGAAATTATGTAATTTTGCAATAATAATATGTGTTGGGGTTTGATTTTCATTTTAACAGCCAGGATAATTGTGTTTACGTGACGCTATTCAGGCAAGTAACGTAACAGTTTTTTTTATTAAATAATATTCAACACAAGAAACAAGTAGTCACAGAGATGTTCAAAAGATACAAATAAGTGTACCAAAGACAAACGATCAATGAGGAACAGATACGAAAGCGATCACCGTCCGCCGTACATCTCAGGTCCGGTGAATACATGTTCAAAAACTGCCGCCAAGAAGAAAGCATTACGTCAGTTTTGTTTGCGAAATAACATTGGCTCTTGTGTGTCTTGTGACCGATTGCATCATTACATCTGCTTTGAACGTGAAACGGTATTGATTCCCGTGATCAACTGAGTCGTGCTTATACGTTCTGGTTTATGTTTACGGCTGCTGACTGTGAGCATTGCATTCACGGACGCAGAGTTCTTGGTATAAAGTTATCGCACGGCTTTGGTCTAAAGGTCCCGAATGTGAGTTGTTTGTTTGTAATACTTTTATACTGTTTTTTGGTCTGTTTGTGCAATAAATACCTCTGACTGTACTTTTATTTGCGACGTCAATATGTGACGAGTCGGGAGTGACGAGTTCACACTGACTCAACAAACACCAACAATCTAATTCATTAAAACTGAGTGTTGGTGTTTGCTGGATTCGTTTGAATTAGCCGTGAAACAACTGAGATATTAAACTATTTTATTTGCGTATTTTTCTGTATATGGTACGAACCAAAATATCAAAGACACATACTAAACAGCATTCTTAGCAACCACATAACAAACCCCTAGCAACCATCGAAAAAACTACAAAGTAAGTAAGTCTCACATACATCTAGATCTCTATAGTGGTCTACCAATATAATATCCATTTGGATGTGAAGATTTGGTCGGTCTGTATTTGCCATCTCTGCAGTCTTTTGTTTGCTAAAATCAATTAATTGTCTGTGTTGCATTTGAAAAAGTTCATGTCATACATACATTGACCCATTCGAATAGAATTACAATTCTTGCAACAAGACAACAGGTAACTGACTTGTTTTGTCCTCACCAACAAACCACATTATCCTACTCGCAAAAGAGTTGTTTGCAATCTCATTGTGGGTTTGAGAGAAGATCTCTTTTTGTGGACTCACTGAACCTACATATAAATTGATCCCAGGATTAGTACCCCCTGTTGTACGCTTTTAGCTCCAGGTATCATTAGTATGCAGTTCTGGTGCACAGCCCCAAATAAACCTCTAATTGTCTTGTACTGGTGTGTATTATATTAAAACTACACCATTAATGTTGCTGTTTTTACATTTCATAAGGAAAGCGGTACAGGAAAGATGAAAATCTGCTCAAAACTAAAGATGAAAATACCAGAGATAGGAGAATGAAGCGTCTTTATTGTGCGAGCATTACTTTTTTGTGTTTAAGGGATAGTTCTCACAAAAGTACAAATTCTTTCACCATTTTCTCACCCTTGTGTGATTCCAAACCTGTAGAAATTTCTTTATTCTGTTGAACACAAAAGAAGATATTTTGTAGAATGTTGGTAAACAAATAACACTGAACCCCCTTGACTGCCATCGTATGAACACAAAACCACTGAGACATTTCTCAAAATATTTTCTTTTGTGTTCCACTGGAGAAAGAGTCACATACAGGTTTTGAACAACATGAGGGCATTTTGGGGAAAATCTCCATGAAATGGCATTCCACTTTTCTGCTCGATTATTTAAACAGCATGTCAAACAAAAAATGTGCACAAGGAGCGTGAAGGGTTCAATTTGTTTTCATGTTGACCTTAAACAATGTGGTAGGTTATTTTAGAAAATAAAGCAATCATTTGTATGACATTTCTAATAGATCCTTTCAGACATTACCTTTCAGACATAGACATTTTACAAGAGCTCCCCTTAAAATGCAGTGCCTTGCCAGTTTTCCCTGAAAGAAATGGGAACTTCTTAAGACCACATCACAGGGTGTCCTGCTGAAGTGCTGGACAACATTGTCACCGGCCGGGCAAGCCAGAGCTGCGTTCTGTGATGTGACTCAGTGGTAGGCTGCAGTGCGGAGGTCGAGGTAAAGAGAGCGAGGTCTGTACGCACGCCTCCTCAGCTCCACATGAAGCCACAGAGAGAGAGTGAGAGTTGTTGTTTCAGGTGGAGATCCTGGCTGAAGTAAACGTGGGTTTGAATGCTGCCCTCTTGTGCTTGATTCTACACTCATTGTGTTATGGACTGTTAACAGATATTTAGCAACTTCCCACTTTGTGATCAATTTTTTCATATATATGGTTGCCTAATGCTACAAGGAAATTATGCAATTCAGATGCTTTTTAAAATTCCTTGTTCTATATGCATTAAAGGCAGGGTGGGTGATCCTGTCCAGAAACATTTTGCGCCATGTTGGTTGGAAATCTCTTTACATCCTGATAGCAATCAACAAGTATAGTGGTCAAATAATATTTTTATAATTATATATCGTCTGTGAAAGACGTAGGACCAAAAAACGTTCACCCAATCAAAACGTTCTGGCCGAACGCTTTGACTGGTCATTTGTACATTTTCAGCGAACGTATTTTGCAGACCACTGCGCACCCTGTTCACGCAGAAATCATACGTCATCAGCGCACTCACGTCCGCTGTGTCAATGTAGGGAGAATGGCGGACAATCAGCAACAATCAAACTTTCCCGCAGAACCGACAACAAGTAAATCTACAGAAAGCCCGTTTTTGAAAAAGCAGATCATGGAAGAGGAAAAACTCGAATTAACATCGGTGCAGTTTTTACACGATGGCGTCTGAAAGACGATACCATGGTTGCTCTCTTTCTTTTCGACATGTACATGCATCGAGAAGAATTTAATGGATTTAATTTGTAATTCGTTACGTGGATTTACGAAATACATTCACGTGTTTGGAGGAGGCGTGGCTTTGGACGGCAAATATATTTTTAATTTCAGTGCTAGCAGGCTAAAGTTAGCACCTTTCCAAATCAACCACCCAACCTTCAAGGTAGCAATGAGCTAATTTGTGATGTACCTCAGTCAGAATTATGGCAGAAATGTATGTTTATTTACACTAAATCCCAGATTTTCACAGTGTTTGTCAGGACATTGCTATGCTGCTCCTAAAATGTTGCTAGCTGTGATTGTTAGCATCTTGCTATGTTCAATATGTTTGTGGGTGTTTGCTAGAGCATTGACATGCACTTTTATCTAGCTAGTAAAGTCAATGTTTTTAAATGTTATTTGCATTATTTTATTGCATTATTCTATTTTTGATTTATATTTTCAATTTTGAATTATGTTGTATGTCTATTATGTTACATTGATATCACATGATTTTTTTCAGACATCCAAACATCACATCACCGATCTCGGTATAGCATGTACAAGTCTCTCTATGCCATTTTTTCTGTTAATAAATGTGTAATTTCAATTAAACAATATTGATTTGATCTCATTAAAACATTTAGGCAACAATGCAATCAACATGACCACCCTAAACCAGAAAAGCAGAAGTCACGTGTGCACAAAGACACCCAGCGAAATAAAAAAAAGAGGAAAAAATGACCCGCTGCTTTCATGAGGCCAAGAAAAAAAAAACAGGTGGAAGAGAGGAAATAATTGTTTGATCTGTCCTTTGCCTGTCGCTGCCCTAATCACTCAAGACTGATTCAGAAAATGCAGGCTTGAATGTCAGAGGGCCACCTGCAGAGAGCCAGTCCGTTTCCCCAGCTCCGCGCGCCCATAGCCTTGTAATCACCACTCTTTTTCTCCGCACCGACTTGGCACTCTCCAGCCGCCTTGATTGAGCACCTCAATCTAACAAGGTATCCGTTAGTCCTGCCAGACGCTAGCGGACGATTGAAGATGCCCCTGATGATCTCAGAGCAGCGCCTTTGCTGTTCAGCACTGAACTCCAAAGTCCAAAAACACAGAATCTGATTGTAAAAATACACGAGGATGGTTTATTTTGCACATGCATTTAAAATGATGAGTGATTAAATGTATGTGATAGGGACAAAACGTCCAAGATAAAGGCTTGGCGACCTGTCCGCATATTTCACTTTTCTCGTTAGTTAAAAACCAAGTGATGGTGTTAATAATAGTATCTAATAATAGCTTCTATTCTAGTTTAAATTTTACTGTGAGTGGGTGTTGCTGACATGTAAGTGGATGTCAAACGTTAAGAAAGAGTTCACACAAAAATAAAAATTATGTTATCAGTTACTTTACGGTCCTTTGAATCCAACACATGATTTTCTTTCTTCTGCAGAACACACAAAGACATCTGTTTATACAGTTGTGAATTGACTTGCTTTAATGCTAAATGAAGCCTACCCCCCCCAAATAAGTCAACAGGAAAGTATGGATCAGTTTTAGTGAAAACAAATACAATGTTTAGGCAATTTTGCAGAAAAATCACAGCATGATGTCTATTTACAAAAGAGAAGAACTGTGTAAGTAATGGTGGCCGACATACATTTACTATAAAATTATGAGAATAATAAAAGTAAGTGAAACTGTGTTTTTTGACAATATAACGCTTTGATCTATTCATTCTAATGATGTCACAAATTATATTATAATGTGCAATAAAGGTAAAAATAACAGTGCTTGTGTCTACAATTCGTTTTTCAAGTCCCACTGCATTCTATAATTTTATCAAGTAAAACTCATAAAAGTTTTTTTGTTTCTGTGATAATAATTTCTCCACGCCTTAAATTGACTTGAATGCAACTGTACATCCTTGATTAATTTAGTATTCACATATTCATGAATATGCAAATTAGTCCCCACCTCCATTCAATCACGCGACCTTGGACCATTGATTATAGGTAAAAACTAGGGCTGTCAAACGATTAATCGCGATTAATCGCATCCAGAATAAAGGTTTGTGTTTACATAATATATAGCTGTGTACTGTGCATATTAATTTTGTATTTATAAAGACAAAACATACACATACTTGTCTATAAATTTTAAATGTATAAATTTATATTTACCAATAATTGAAATTGTAAATAAAAGTTTATTAATAGTTATATTTTATATTTTTCTTAAATATATGCATTTACGTATATGTGTTTATAAATACAAAATTAATATGCAACTGCAGGTTTAAGGAGAAAATACTCTGCGATGGTTTAAAACGATGAATTTGCACAAGGTTTATCTTAATGCATATTATAACACATAAAACATATAAAACAGCATTAAAAACTAATATAATAAGATCAAAGTACACCTAATTTGTTATGACATGGCTCTTTAAAAGTAGATTAAAAAATCCTATAGTTTTCATCACAGGATATGATACAGAAAGAAAAGATTGTTAATAATGTGTACAATGTTCTGCAATACTCTTGAAACTGTAGCAACAAGCATTTGAACATTACATAGCTGGGCTTTCTTGAGCGTAATCTTTATTGATAATAATCATCCAGCGTCTAGACTTACACTATTTTTTGACAAAATTAATAGCAGAAAATAAAGGTAATGGTTAAAAAAAACAATAATAAGCCTCTATAATCGTTCGTTTGACCTGTTCTGTGGAAATAACTTCTACAGTACTGCTGTTTGCAACAGATACATTTTGGTGAGAAGTTGTAATTCCCCTGTGATTTCTGTGCTGTTTCTTCTGCCCCCGTGTCATTGCCCTGAAGGTCCCACCGGGAATGTCCCTTTGGATGTCTTGTAAAGACCTCTAACCCCACAACAGAACTAATTGTTTTCAAACAAGCATGTTTGAGTGACAAGGGTCTTGCTTGCAGCCTGGAGACCACGGAGTCGCTGATGTGTATCACGTACTGTTTTAAGAGCTTTTAAAATATTTCCCTCAATGTTTTATCTTTATTTAATATATTCTCTACTCCTGAAAGTCTCCAAAAACACCCACATGGAAAGAGGCGTATCACTCTTGTGGCACACCACTAAAAATTTATGATCAATTATGGCTTTTCTAAAGCTGGATTTAACATGTCATATGTCACGCTTCTCTGGGAAATAATGGCATTGAATGAATTTCAGAAAGTTGAAATTTATCCTCCTATTGCCCTGGGTTTCTCAAAGCTCACATCCATTCCCTGCTTAGTATAATATACTGTTGATTTAACAATGATGTATTTGAACCTTCGGGCACTTTTTTCTCCATTTGGAGATGAATAGATGGTTTTGTAGGGTGCTGCATTATTCTAGTGGACTTGAATGAGTGATAGACTCGCGATATAGCAGGCAAGTCCATCAACAGCAGTTATATTCAATTTCAAGGGGAAGCATTTGTCAAATAGGACAGGTTGTATTAACACAATGAAAGAGTCTTAAGTCGCTGTTAAGTCTCGTAGCAGCGGTGCGGCCTGTATAACCGAGCCTCTTGACGTCCACTTTTCCGTAGTGTCCCCTGTTCCTTTACCTCAGTGCGTAATGTGACGGCTCATTGATTAATTGTACATTTAACTGGATGCACAGCCCTCCTCTCTATAATAAATTATAGTCATTAATCAATAAAGCGCAGTGTAAAGCAGGGACTTGGGGGACACGCTGCTTTCTAATAGAAACACTAGACCGGCCCTCTTCCGGCAATGACCACTCCAGACAAGCTGCTCTATGCCTGCCTCCTTCCAATTAAACAAGATAATTAATGAACATCCTTAAATCTAATAATGGGATATGCCATTTAAACTCCATGCCCATCCATTTTTGATGGTCAAAAGCGTGGGTACCTTATCCTTTAAGGATCGCTATATAAACTTTCGAATACAGTATAATGAAATTTGCAGAATATATGTTTAATGTATAATCAAAGAGAGGCCGGCAAAAGACTCAGAAACACAGGAGGTGGAAAATGTGAATGAAAAAGTCCATTTAACCTGATGCCACAGGAATTTCTAACTAGCCTTATTTTATGAGGCGGCTAATTCATTTGAATTCGCACAATGTGATTCGTACAAAAATGTATGATTATTAGAAAAACGCAATACTGAAGCCCCTACGCTAACCCCGCCCCTAAACCTAACTGTCACTGGCGCGGAAGCAAATCGTAGCAAAACATATACGAATAAAATTGTTACGAATTCCTGGGAAATTGTGTTGATCCGTCACACATTAGGACTCTTTCCGATGATTATTTTTCATACTAAAAAACATACTTACAGAAAAGTCCCAAATTTAAATGGTTTTCCCTAGACAGTAATGAAGGGCAATGGAGACTCGCTATAGTTTTTTTTTCAAGAGAAGATTTCCATTTGCTTTCTCTAGTATTATATATATTTATTTATATTCATGCATTTGGCATTCGCTTTTATCCAAAGTGACTTACATCGCATGATACTATAAATTTGTTTTTAAGTATGTGCAATCCCTCTGCTCGAACCCATGACCTTGGCATTGCTATAGCGCCATGACAAGTCCTACAAAAACAAATGATCTGAGGAATAAATAAATTTGTATCTTTTTTATGTCAACCATGTCATTTACCTATGTTTATACCTTCAAAATAATTGAATTCAAATATAAATCTTAAAATAACATGAATGAAAACGCAGTTGCGTCTTCATAATAGAGCAAACACCTATATTTTTCCTACAGTATGGGCTGCCAATGAATAAACATAATTTACACTTATCAAAACAAACTAAATGACCACGTCTTTCATCAGCATACATTCAGTCACGGGAATACAAATGATCTGGGCAACTTGGTTCAGCCTAATGGAACTGCATGAAGGGTGTATTAACTATACCGAAGCCAGAAAGGCAAAAGGGGAAATAGATAAATAGATAATAATGCTGGACAAAAACAATTAAGTACTTCAGGAGTGGATAAATGACTTGAAAGGTTGGCCTGGCTGCCTGAAAAGCACTTTCTTCATCTAATGCCGTCTGAAGCTGTCACTGTGTCCTAGCTTTAGCCCATTTGATTAATGATGAGCTGTGGGCACAGCTAGCAGCTAAAGTCTCAATTATGAAAAGGCCAGTAACTAGCACAATCTTGCTGATGCCTGTTTTCCACTGACAGCGGTGAAAAATCGCAATATTTCTAATCAGGCTAAAATCATTTGTCATTCATTTATTGGCATTTCCTAACATGCCCTTTTTGTCGAGCCTTTCCTACTTGATGACTTTCACGCCACCCTGAAACCAAATCCTGCGGAGATTGATGTCTCCAACCCTAAGCTCCCGGTTCACTCTTGCCAAAGTCTATTAAAGTTCAGCTTTAATTATTAATCTGAAGGTCATGACCCTCTCCAGCCCCAGCTTTGCAGACAAATAATCTCAAAGTATTTACAGGTATTTTACAATACACTTAACCCTAGTTTAAGTTAATCATCGTTTTAACAATTGGCTCATGCTAGATTTAAGCAACATTTTACACATTTTCAAAATTAGTAAGCATTGGATGATTTGTTTTTGCAGTGCAGATGTACAAAGACGGAAAAGCATAAGCCTACTGAAAAAACCCATCAATTTAAAATCTTCACTGGAAATATATAAAACAAACTATAGGGTGGTTAAAAGGTGTAAAAATCAGTGCGCTTCCCAAAGAACAGCGAAGCTAATTCTATCATACAATTCACACATACTGAACATGTGTCATCAAGACCATTTCAATTGGACTTCTTGATCTCGAGACGTGTGTTTTTGGCCAATGTGTCAAACTTCCTGATAATATTTGCTGTCACTACCTGAAAGGTGATGTCTTTAAAGTCCCCGTGAACCATAAGTTCGTTTTTACTTCCGTATTCTGACGCATTTCCAAATGAAAAGTTATTTCAAATGAGAAAATGTGTGGGCGTGGCTAGCGTTTTTCACTGCCACTGCGAATTGATTGGATGTATACAAACTGAAACTGTATGTAAGTATGAAACTGGCAGCAGACTTACAGTTGAAGGGGAGGAGTTAACAGATGCTTCGCCCAAGCATCTTTTATCGCTGGGACCGCCGATCCATCTATCAGATTCAAACGATCTCCAAATCCACCGTTTATATAACATTCATCACCCAAATTCAGTGAACAAACAAATACAGCTGAACTTCACGACGTAGTCCTCTCACTCTCCTGCACGCAAGTGAAAGTGACTGTGCGCATGCTCCTCTCCTGCTGTCCTTGGTTGAAGCGTGCCGCGTGCTTTTCCGGGAGAATTGTCCAATAAGGGACTAAGAAAAGTTGTTACGAAACGGATTTTCGTGTTCGAAAAAAACTTTCCGAAACCTGTACGTATGCTGGGGGAGGGTATCAAGCACAGAAATACTACGCCATACGTCCAACTCGTTTTTTGACAAGTTGACCATGTCAATCATGAGATGACAACACGTTTAACATCGTAAATAACGTAGAATGCATGAAACACCGTTGCACGGCCGCTTTAAAGGAACAGTACTAATCAAATGAACGGTAATAGAAAAACATAAACTGATTGCTAAGCAAAAATAAAACACGTTTTTAAGTGTTTTGTTTAATGGTGTACATTTTTTAATTGGTAAAAATAAAGAAAACACAAAATAATATAGATTTTAATAATGAATAATTTTTGTTTTGGAATAACAATGTAGCACAGGAATGACCTGTATTTCTTATTTCTTCATTTTTATTGCACATTGTCTGCTGTGTTCACTCTTTCTCCTCTGCTGAAGTGAACCAGTCTTAAATTTGGCAATTTTGCAAATTGGTGAACTAGCCACATATGTTCATTACAGTCAGAGTTGGTTAAAACAACTTTGCAGAGGAAGATGAGTGAGTTTAATATGCACTGGAGGGTAAGAGGAATATTCTATTACTGTATGTAGAAATTACCTCATAAAGAAACTAATATAGCAATTTAGGGAGCGATTTTTAATATGACTTTATGATGCACGGTTGTAGTTATGCTAATGAAGTTGTCATTTTACTTCCGTTCTGCCCTCGATGCTGGCCTCATATTTCAATTTCAGTAGATTAGCGCTAGCTAACTGTTACTAATGAATTTCATTAATGCATTGAATACAAAGGCATGTTATTCATAACAGGATCTCTCCACTCTTTTCTTCTGTGTGCCATATACGCTGATGGAATCAGGTTTATGGGATTATAAAGTGCACTGGGTTACATTGTTATTGGAGTTTCTATTGGAGATAGGACCTGTTCAAATCCAAAAAACAGCAGGCTGCGCTGCTGTTCCTACTTTATTGCAGATCGCTGGAAACACTTCATATGCTATCTAAGACTGCGGGGTTAAAGTAATGGCACACATGAATAATGATTCTTCTTGATCAAAATCACAATTCCCTCAGTCCTTTTCTAGATGAATATGCTTGCATGCTCTCAAAAGAGCGGTTTAGTGAGGAGATTCCCTTCGGCGATTTGAGTAGCAAGTTTCTTGACAGCCTTCAAACTATCAGAACAGTCTAGCGGATTGCTTTGAAACTGTAAAAAAATCATTTGTAGGCTTGGCACAGGAAATTCAACCTCTGAGGGCCAGATATACTGTATTTTTGACACATTTCTAAGAATCTGTATCACCATTTTGAGATGAAGCTATGAATATTCCACATCTTGACCCAACACAATCCTTCCCAATGTCTACACTGAAAATGGCTGATGTTGTGTTGCAACATCTACACCGGACCTCTTAATGTTTATTAATGGACCGGCTTTGAGGCTAGACAGTAAAATGGGTATTTTTTATTTCTTACTTTATTTTGAGTGAAAATGCATTGGTTTTATGGCCTATTTGAGAATAGTGGAACAGTCTATATAGGGTAATTGCATACACATATTGTAAGACCCATGAGATTACTTAAATGTGGAGACCAGTGAATACGTTATCAGCAACCTTTTTAGTAACTATAAAACGTTATTAAAATGTACAACAAATGCAATTTGTGGCAGTTAATTAATAATATTTGTAACTCATAATTTGATTTCAGATATCTCAGAGGCTAGAGTAGCATTCACAATAAAAACAAGGAGTCCACCAGCTGAATGATCTTGTTCCTTAACTATGCAATGATTTGGTCTATAGATATGATGTAAGGGTAAAACTTTACACTATGGTACCCTTTATGATGCATTAATAAATGTGTTCATTAATGATTAATAAGTAATTTACAAATGCTTTGTAAAGCAGTTATACCTGCATGAATAAAAAGGGGGAATCTAACGAAATACCTGCCAAATAGTGAGCAGGTATAAGATAAACAACGTAACACCCTACAGTGTCCAGTCTGACAGCCTATATTGCAAACAACATCAAGATAATAATTATTCTGCTTTCGAGTCAAATAAATAATGAACAAATACATTTATTAAGCATTTATACCATGTGAGTTAAAAATGGCTCACTATTTGGCAGGTATTTCGTTAGAATCCCTCTTTTTATTCATGCAGTTATAACTGCTTCATAATGCAATGCTATTTATAAATGCTTTTAAAGGGTAGCTTAATGTAAAGTGTTACCGATGTAAGAATCTTTAATTACCAAACTTATCCAGTATTTTGGCTTAAGTGAGGCATCACGATTAGCACTTTAAATGTTTGTTCCGGTTTAAACCTTTAGGAAATGCATTGTTACACCGGTCCGGTCAGGCAGAGGGAATCAATGCCCACTGCTGATAGCAGGTGAACTAATTTGATGTTGAATGTGTCCAGTCATTTCAGGGTGAACATTTAATTTGGCCTGATGAGTCGAACCCTTTAATCTCCGGCATTCCCTCAAGTACAGAGCTGCTAAATGCTCTAATAAGAAGAGACAGATGTTTTGGGATCAGCTTTGATTCTTTTAATTGCTTTTTCCCTTATTTTCCCCTTTGCACTTAAATCCCTTTGAGGTTTACTGTGTAATGTGCTTGGTAAACTTAATATTTTGTGTATGCTTTCATTTACAGTACGTTGTTGTTGACAGACACTGAATATAATTAGGGAATACAGCACCTCACTCCAGCTGAGCACAGACCCTGGGGAAACAGTATTTTCCAGGAGATTGTGCTGTAAAATTTCTGGTTTTAATGTTGTATGCCTTGTTTTGTTTTGTTTTGCTGTGGAAGAGCTGGTGAAAATCTGGCCTGGAGGTTAAAATCAGAGTTTTGGAAAATGCATTGAAAATCACAGGGCTGTTATGTATTCAGTGTATTATGACCATCACAAGGAAACTAACATGAAGCCCACCAGTTAAATCAACTCTTCATGTACAGAATACAACTAAACACTCTGACATGGAGAACAAAAACTATGCAAAATATCTTTATTGGCCTAAAGGAATAGTTCACCCAAAAATAAAAATTCAATCATCATTTTTTCAACAATCTCATGGCAATTCATAACTATGTCATGAATTTGTACGATATCATTTGTGTATTTCAGTATGATTTGCTTTTGTGACAGTGACGTTAGGTTTAGGGGAGGGGCTTCACTATGCAGTCTTTCTAATAATTGTACGTTTTGTATGATTCATTTCGTACCAAGTAAAACGAACTAGCCACCTCGTATACAATTATTATGAATTTCGTAGAGATCAGGTGGAATTTATCCACCTTCATGCCATTCCAGATATAGATGAAAACATGTTTTATTTTTAAAATGCTGTTACATACAGTATACACTGTAAAAATGAAAGGTTATTTGAGGAACCATTTGGCGTTCTTCACATTGCCACACCGGCAGTACCCTCGGGGGAAACTCAAGGCACCATTTTACAAAGGGCGGTTCTCTGAGGAACCCTCAAGGCTTCTTGAGAAACCCTAGTGTGTTTGTGAGACAAAATTATAATTCTGAGCTTATTTAGCAACAGTGAAATGTACAGTAAATATTATTACAGTAATAAAATAAAATGTTGGTATGTCTATAACATTAATTTTCATTGGTTCGTCCGTGTCTTGTGACAAAGTATACCACAACTGAGTCAAATCTGAATAGAAAGTTTGCAAACATATATTGTTTCACTTCAGTAGATATTTATTGCACAAACATTTAGGTTACGTTTATGATGTGCTTCGGGAACTTTAACACATTAAAGAGATTTAAAAAATCTGTTGTCATTTACTCACCCTCAGGTTGTTCCAAATCTGTATAAATGACAAAGGAAGATATTTGGAAGAATGACAGTAACCAAACAGATCTCATCCCCCATTACTTGTAGGGGAAATAAATAAACACTGTGGGAGTCAATGGGGAATATTGTGTTTTAATACAGTTTAAATTATAAAATATTTTATAGAATAATCTAAAGTGGCCATAACAACAATAGTGTTAATATGTGTTTATGTTTTTTAAAACCCTCCCCTCCAGCCACCTGTCATATAAATTCACTTTTACCATCCAATCAAGTCCCTCCTTATATTTTTCTCATTGAATATTTTCATTGAACATTTGTTAGCAGTCAGAATAGAACACACAAACTCTTTTACTCTTTTCTATATCTGCACTGCTCCTGCAATGATGTGTCATCTGTATCATGAAGCCAAATGGCTTATATTGAGATATGCAGAGATTTTATAATCCTGTCTGGTCTTTATTTTACAGTATGCTTTGCGTTTCTGTGAACACAGATGTGAAGTGAACTAATAAATCATCTGTGCACTTCATCACCTCAAAGTTGAAACCGTAAATCTCTTGGCAGTGTAGAGCCAAACTGCTGTTCTATTTTTATTTCACGTTTGATCAGACCTTAGCAGTGGCGTCAAACTTACCCGAGATCCTCTCTTTCATGTGTATTTTTGGCCATGAAACAGAAACAATACTTTTGCTATATATACATGAATCTATATGTCTGTCTGTCAGTCTTTCTGTCCTGTACACAATATAATACAATACAATAATCTAGTGTTGTGCATTGTGTATGTTTTTAGAATAGCACACGTTATCCTTGTTAGTTGATGATGGCAGCCGTGTTGCTCCTTTTCTCTAGCGAGTGTGGAGGTTTAACACGACTGAGCGTGCGAGGGTGATGACAGGACCTGGTGGACGGCCAAAGCCCGGCTGGCGCTCGAAGTGCCATCGCCCTGTCGCCTCCTGCTACTGCCACCGGCCCATATGGGCAGAGAGATTGCTCTCCACTGGCGTTCCCCCAGCCATCCATCACCTCGGTCCACGTGCCCAGCACGCCAGCCCTGGCACCATGCTGTCTCCGATCCATCAGGATTTACTGTGAGTGACGGCGAGAGAGGAGACGAGCCCTCGGTTTATCATCTCTCAGAAAACAAACCCATAAAAGAAACACCCAGGCTGTCACTGGGAGGTGACACGTACCGACTGAGTCACTGTTGATGTATTTCATTTGCCACTCCTGGATTTTCAAACGTTATGACAGGCTTCTTCGGGGCGGCGTTTATTAGTAATTGGATTCGTAATCGTTCGAATTTACAAGCGCTGCAAAACTGTTATTCGCATCCTTGATTCATTATGTAGCACGTCACTTTCAAAGATGATTAATTTAAGACGTTTCTTTTTGGACATTTATCACTTCAATAAACCTTTCATGTCTCTCTTTCTCGACTTTTCCAAGCAAGGCTGGTGGTGCTTCGGAAACTGGGATGTTCCCAAGCTGTTTCTGGCTTGTTTTTCTACTGCCTACATTAATATTTGTTAAGAAGCAGATTGAGAAAACAACATATGGTGTACATATTCGCATTTTCCAGTCAAGGTTGTCACTTTGGTAGATTCTGTAGCCTCGCTTGCCAAATCGCAGTATTCGCCATACCCCTCTTTCTCTTTCCGAGCAACCGAATCTTGGCCGGCCAAAATGAATGGTATGGATATGGAAAAGCGCTCCCCCGGCCCCCTTAGCCCTTTTGCCGGATGGGCGGCCCCTCTTTCTCTGATTTGAGAGAGCTGTCAGTTTAGATCGCTGGTACGCAGTGAGGCTGAAGATTCCCCACTGACTGGAAAGGAGTCGTTGGCCAGGCTTTCCTTGTCATTGGGAGTTAAAGCAGTCACTGATCCTAATGCTTACACTGTTGTTGCAGCATTCCGATTTATACTCGCTGCGTGACTTGTCAGCTTTAATGAGGGCAGCAGGCATGGACTTATCAGCATACCAATAATGAGAGTGTCACAAGCTGCCAATTATTTCCTGTTTCGGACATTATTTCCAGAGCTCTTCCTTTTGCACCATCTGACCTAATGATGAGAAATGTCTTCAAGTTCTCTTAGGTTATATAATTCGAATTAGCCAGCAGAGGATGAGATTATTTTGCTCCTTCTGCACATTTCGCGCGACTATGACTGCATCCGGCCTCCATCGGGTGCACTTCACATGCTGAATGTTCTCCGAGCGCGCAGACAAGGATTCCATCTGAAACCATCTCACGCAATCATAGCCTCATGAGGCAATCGCGTTTGAATGGGTCACCAAATTCGCTGATCAAACAATAATGGCAGCGCCATTTCATCAGGCCTCGAAAGAAAACCAGAGGTGAAAAATGGATGGCTGAACATGCTCGAGCCGTTGCCATGTGTTGCATTAAAACAGGGGTGGTGGGAAAAGGTCCATTAAAGGCTCATATTTCACTCTTCCAGGTCTTATCATCGTGGGGTTTATGTGATATAAAGGTGTACAGCAGGTCTAGTTGAGTGGCTTTATGCATCGCAAAGAATTCTGGGAAATGCACCATCACACTTTGATTCATATGTCATTAAAATGAATGTTAAAGAGCAGGTTTAATGGTTTTTGTAAGTGTCCTAATGTTGTATTAGAGTCCCCAACAACATGTTCAAATGTATCAAAGGTAAAAAAAAATGGTGCTATTTTCTTAAAATAAGCATTTAGTATCTATCCATTTCTCAAAGATCCCTAAACGATTCCTCCGAAGATGTTCAAATTTTCTGCTTCTCTAAGCTCCTCCCTACCACGAGTCCAGTGTGCTCCGATTGGCCAACTGGCCCAATCAGTTGTGATTGGTCTTTCTTCATACACTGCGTGTCAGAAACGAAACGTCCATTACCACAGTTCTTATCTCAGGAAGGTTTTTGTAAACAAAGACGCTGTAAGTGTATAAAAATGGCAACAGTATTACCATATCACAAGTACTCCATCTATCTTCATAAACCATTCAGACTATTGTCTTCTATTGATCTTTTGTCGTCATAGCTGTGGGAGAACAACAACGGCTCTATCCAAAAGTTGATCATTACTTTGATTATACAGAGAGGAGTAACTGAGCAAGTTAGCGAGAGCTTCCAAACAAAATGCACACACCTTTACATAATAAAATGATATAGTGCTGCAGTCCGTTTTTAAAATAATGACAAGCAAACCGTTTTGTTTGAAGGGGATCGTGACCACAGCTAAACTTTGCACACTTCACAAAACCATAATGTGAGACACATTAGCAAAGTGCTACAGTGACTAAACGATAAAGGGATACAGTTTGTACAATACTACGACATGTAGAACGACAACAGTCTACAATAACCGCCACATTATTAGGTAAGAGTTGGATTATTAAAACTGTAACACAGCTACACGTTGTTTACCTGGAAACCTACAGCTGTACTACATATACAACACGGATTAGCACAATTACTTTATATTGTAAGCCCTCAATTTAACATGTACACATAACATATTTATCATACGTACAGGTTGTGGTTCTGAGATACTTGTTAGTCCAAATAAAGTTGGTATTGACTTATCTTTCAGGGTCAAGCGGCTGGCAAATCCCGCGTTGAAACTTTTGAGAAGCAGAAAATTTGAGAAGCAGTCGTCGTTAAAATGACGACACACAACACAAGGTTGGAATTGTACTGCAGTGGTATCGTGGAAAAAAATTAGCCACTGATCCTTCACATCGTCATCCTTTGGCAGCGAAAACAAAGTACATTTGCGTTCGCAGCACAAAACACAGCGTCTCCTTGACATGTTGTATACGCAACACTACCTGAAGTGCTAGTGGGCAGGTCAGAGTGTTCCTGATTCGCAGGAAGGCGGGGATTGTGCTGATGCGGTACACTGTGACGTATCGATGTCACACTCAAAAGATTTGAAAGCCTAACGATTTGTTTGGGCGGTTCGGAGTCGACTCCTTACTTTGGAAGCCAATATCTTAATTTATCATGGACTTTTTGGATTAACAACTTTGCAGATCGTTAAAATTGAAGGAAAGCTACGTTGCACACTGCAATGCCGGCAATTTTATGAGATTCATGAAGCCTGCTCTTTAACTGTTTATATTAAACTATAGGCATTTATATTAGTGAAGAAAATGAGCACACTGTCAATGGTGACAGTGGTGATAGGGTGATACCCGGTAACGTGGTGCCAGGGTGTTGCTATGCATTCATTACTGGCTTCTGATTGGTTGCTAGATCATTTCTATAGGTAACTTATGGCCCAAAATAGCAAAATAGTCTGCAAGTCGTTATGGCCACATACACACTACAAAGTTTTTGGTTTGACAGCTGCATTTCAATACAAGATCAATTTCTGAAGAGAGAGATGTCAATATTTGAGAATACGTCTGTGTGAATTGCTATTAATACATCTGGAGAAGAGGAACACACATCACAAACCAGCTGTTAATGTCCAAACGAAGTTGCTCAGTTCTGTCCTTTACACACAACACAGACGTTATGTAAATTCTGTTGTCACTGCTTATATTTTTAAAGGGTGAATTTGACTACAGAATCTGATTGTAACCGATTGTAATATCAGATTCACACCTGAATCTGTGTAGACACAGCAATCAGAAATTTGCTCAGGAACTTTTTTCAGTAGTAAGTCAATATAAGATTAACATCTTCCAGATGATAACATACTTCTAATGTCTGAGTATGTTAAAGTCTTAACATTTTGAACACAAAGGAAAAACATTCTTCTTAACTGTGTGTCTATCGAGAATGAAGCCATTCCATTTACTTTTTTCTCCAGAAGATTACTTAGTTTAACTAGGATACACAGAAATAGGTAAAATAGCACATTTAATTCCTTTTTAAATCCAGATTTATAACATTTCAAATGTCGGCTGTCACTGCTAAAAAATGTTTTTCAAATGAATTAACCAACAACATGGTAAAGTATATTTTTATATTAATGAAAAAGTGCACAAGTAGTACTATAAAGTGTTTTAAATAGCAGACATCCAGCTGTAACTTTACAAACTTCCTCAATAAACTTTGGAAAGTGTTTACATAATTGCAAACATTTAACTATAAAGTGAGCCGCTTTAGTTTTGTCTGATTCCAACAAGAGAAACTATAATGTCAGACTAAAACGTTCCACCCAAACTCTCTCCAGACATCAGAACAACATGTCAGAGTTTATTAAAGCAGACTGAGAGTGCGAGAGAGTGAGAGAGAGAGGGTGTTTTAAGGTTATAGGTCAGTTGGAGGCGTCATGCTTTTGTTGCTCGCTGCCTCTCTGTCTAACTCTCACTTGTTCTTTTTTCAATATACAAAATTCATTAAACGCGTCTCCTAGAAGCTCCTGACAGGTAATTCCTCTGTCTCTTCCTTCCTTTTTGTGATCAGAACAACCCCGGTGATTCCTAGCATGGGTCCCAGCGCTATGGGGGAATTCCTCTCAGAACCTGCCCCTTCGGCTCAATTCCTTCCCGCATTTCCGAGAGCTTTTCATTCGTATCCCCTGGAAACCGCTCTGCATTCTTTAAACTCCCCTTCAAAAAAGAACGGGTGTGGGGGGGAGACAGTAGGAGGAGAACCCTTACACGTTTGGTTATGCCCTTTGATCATTCGTTTATCTTTAAAACAGATGGTTGACCACTGTGCTGTTTATGTCAACACATGCTCATTTGAAAGAACGATCCGCTGTCGGACGGTTCTTCTTTTGAAACCGATGAATTGCAAATCATAGGAAATAAAAAGGCAAACGCTTGTATAGGATAACAAAGCGCTTGCCTTCCAGAGAGCCCAAGGGCGTAAATCTAAAGCTTCTTTCCATAATACCCATGTCTGCGACCTGCTTCTTTACATAATGTTTCTATAACGTTCTTCGCACATCACAAGAATACAGTGCAGATAATCTACTAATCTGATTATTGTTCAATTATAAAGGATTGCTAGTCTATAAATCCCCAACAGATTTAGCATTCACATGTACAGTCATCAAAAACTATCATTTTGATAGTGGCAGGCAGTCGAAGAATGGCAGGGAAAGTGAATCGGGTATTGGATATGAGATGGGCGTGTCCTTTTACCTTAATAAAACTCTAAGTGGGTCTAAGTGATGGGGGTGGGGCGGTTATAAAAAGCACGTATAATCTTTCGATCCATATTTATTTAAGAAGACTGACATTGCCATCAAAAGGTTGTCAGGGGGCTTTAAAGTGAAGGGGAGGGAACTTGTTTGATGTTGTGTGAAGTGGTCATTAATTTTTTACAGCTTTTGAGAGCCTGTGCTTTTACAAGGCCAATGGTTTTGTGGAAGAAGTTGAGCTACTAAATGTTCATCAAAGCATTCCACCAATTAAATGACAATTACAGAAGTGAATATTCATCAATTACCAAATGAAAGTAAAAACTAGCTTCGGAGAGTAAATAAAGCAACGTTTTGAATTAACTGTTTTCTATGGCTCCCCAAAATCTGACTGAACAACTATAGCTATAACCGTATAAAGAAATCCAATCAGAGATGTCGCTGTTTAAAATTATGAAAGCACTGATGGCCCAATCAAATGAAGCATTGCATATTATGTAATCAGAATAGTCTCATTATACTCAAACTACTTTTATATTAATAATATTTTAAATTTATAATATATATACCCAAATACAATCTTCCAAATTTACAAACAATGACTATAAATAGTTTGATATTGTATAGGTTCTTGTTTTCCGAATGTTCAGATTTTACTTTTATTTTTATTTAATACAGAAAATAAAGAAATATTGCAGGAAGAGGCAAAAAGCCCAAAAGAGCTTATTTAAAGCACCCACTGTGTCAACAAGCAAACATTTTTTTTAAAATAAAATGACATACAATTATGAGAAAAAAAATCCACAACGAAAATCAATTAAATTACAAAGTGGAAAAAAATGAATTTGCCAATTAAACCTTAAACAATTAAAATTTTATACATTACATTATAATTCACAATGCTTCATGGTATAAGTAGCATATATCAGATAAACAGACATCTTATATATTTTACCTTGAAATTTATATACGTATATTTAAAACCTAAATTCAAGTATTATTGTCATATAATTATTTACTTTTTATAGATTATGAATATATGTAAATGAATAATATAATGATATATTTGGCATATATATTTCTTATATATAATAATGAAAATTAATAATACATATGAAAAGCTGATTGGTTTGGTTCATAACTTAAAATGATTGTATTTTATAAGTAAATGTGTTCACTGGGATCAAATCCCGTATGTTTTCTCTAAATAATTGAGCAACAGGAAGACCATTGAATTATGGATCAAAACTGTTTCCTTTTCTTGGAAATGGATTTGAAAAACACTTCAAAAACCTAAAATCACGGTTGTTGTTGAGCATTACCAGAGGTAAATCAATAAAATGATTGCTCTGAACTCTACATTAATACAATCTTCATCAATGGTCTTTGTGATGTATCTACACAGCCATGTTTCAAGTCTATGGCTGCCGCTAAGGTTGAAATGGGCAATGAACTCTGGTATATTGTGTCTTAAGTGTGACAGTAGTTCTTAGTGTGTTTTTACCTCATGATTGACAGAGCAACCCTGTCAAGGACATGCACTAGAACCGATGCTCGGTTGCTATGGCAGAGGTGCAGGCAATTTAAGCATCATCACTCCACCGGGGGCGCGCTCCCTTCAGTAAGTGGCTTTGCTAAAGCTGACGCCTGCCAACGCCATCAAGCGCAGTGACTCTTTAAGCGGTGACAAGGGGTCTTAGAGATGAAAGTTGCGAGAAAAAGACTGACAGGAAGACGGATAATTATGGGGGGGGGTAGATTCCGTAGAATGAGTTTTTAAAATGTTGCTTACACAAGAACATGTCGGAATATTACCTAATCAGTCAAATCCTCGAAAGCTGACACTTTCACACTGAAGGGCTGATGAGAATTTTCTTCTTCTCTCACCTTGATAGGGACCCGAGGGAGCACCCAAGGGAGAACGAGACGGAGATCCAATGAGAGACGTGCTAGGCGCTCCTGACAGGCATTCTGAAATTCACGCGAATTACTTAACACGCTCGCAAGCGCGTTGTACAGTACAGCGATGCGCTAGCATCAATTAACAGCGTACAGGTAAGGCTGCGTGTTTTGCATTTTGTAACAATGTAAGTGTTAAACTGAAGGTGATTTTAATAGGATTTGCTGCAGTTGGGAACCAGAGATTAACAGCTTTAAAGTGATGAGGGCCCTCGCGAACCACAAGAGCGATTAATCTGGACTACATTGATAGAGGAATACTACCAAATAGAAAGGTGTAAGAATGTTGAAGCGTGTATTTAAAAATACACTCTAATGTCGGTACTTCAATTGGTACCGGTATTGATTTTCGTTCATTTTTGTTGCTTCACTTTCTACATCTTTCAAGATAAAGTTAAAGGGGTCATATGACACGGCTAAAACTAATATTATCGTTTGTTTTAGATGTAATGCAATGTGTATACTCGATTGAAGGTTCAAAAACGCTGCATTTTCAACATACCGTGCATGTTTGTATCTCCTCTTTGCCCCGACTCTCTGAAACGTGCAGATTTTTAACAAAGCTCATCACTCTGAAAAGGGAGGTGTGCTAAAATTGACCAGTTAATCAGTGCGTAGTGATTGGTAGAATACTGCAAGCGTGTGACGGAAATGTAACGCCTCTTACCATATTTGGAACATCAGGTACACACAGGTACGCCCAACTTACTTGCGTATACATTTGGGCGGTCTTAGTCAACTCATACCACGAACTGACGTAGATTTGTGGGGGTGTGGTTACACGAGGCGTTTCAGGCAGGTCTGGGTGAGCATTCGCTTCTAGAATGCATCTTTCGTTCCGACACTTTAATTTTTGAAATTTTACGTGTCTAATACATGCATGGGCAACTTTTAACACACCAAAGACACAGGAAAACACGTAATCGAGCCATATGACCCCTTTAAAGTAATACAAGCGGGGCACTCGACCAGGTTTGGATCATTTACATGGCTCTTACTTCTTCATGTAGGATTTGGCACAGACAATAATGTGTTAAGAGAGTCGAGAAGAGTCTTACCTCTTGAACAGTGTGATTTGCATTGAGTTCCACTTCAGGTTGCCCTTTTCGGCTGCCGAGATGTTGAAGTGCTCTTTAAGTAAGACCCTCAAGAAACAGACATACGTAGGCGTAAATGGCGGAATGTACTTCCTGGCCAGGTTCACCTGAAAATCAAAGAGTGAAAGCTATGGCCACATACTGACTTCTTATGTCATTATGGCTGATTAGAGCTTTAACTATCTTTCGGAAAACCAGTCAGTAATCTTTCACCCGAGAACCCAGTGAAAAGGGATTTTTTGGCATTACTGACAGAAAATAATTGACTCGTCATTTGTGCTTCATTAAAAAGTTCTCATTCAAAGCTTTACTTTCATTGACGGAGCCAGCCAAACAATCATAAGGCTTGATTAAAAGACGTAAATGATTTTGCACATTTTTTCCGCAAGCTGAATCCGGATGGGGTCTTCTCACGGCTGTTAAATATATAATTCCTTCTGTAATCAAATTTCCACTTGTCATATAATGACAGGTAATCAAGTGTATCCTTTTAGATATTAGATGCTTAGACAGACTTATCTAACTGCATTAAACCTTGCATAAAAATGCATGATATTAATGTTTCTATTAAGAAATCCTTGCCCTCCCACAAATGATTTAGAGCACCCACTGTTTATTTGTTTTGGGAGAGCTATAGATTGTTGCCTGGAGCGTTAAATAATTATGATTAGGGAGGGGTGGCACGTGAAAAGTGGGGGGGACCAAAAGTAATAGCATCAAGATCAGATAAATTAATTTGTAATGAAATGCACTCCTTTTGCATGACAGCTGGCGAGATCCATTCAGAGGCCATTGAGATGGGAGCGAGCCTTGTGACCGCAGACAAAGAGGACTATCATCCACAGCGTATGTGCCTCACTCTCACGAGAGAGCAGGGTGTGCGAATGACACATCAACAAAAAGCTTGGACGGCACATCGTCTGGATCAATTACTGATGACCACAAAGCCAAGGACATGTGCTCAACTTTGAAACAGCCCTCTTATAGTCCAATAAGACAAGGCTACTTATATCATGGTAAAGATGACAGCCCTTTTCCGAGATACGGAACATGTTGCTGGGTAACAAACAGATGAAGATGTTTTGTTTGGTAGTGATAGTTTCTTCATTTTGTCATGCTAATTAGATAATCACTGCGATTGGTCTAAACCCATAAACATTGGAAAACAGTAAAACTTACATGTGACCATGTCTAACCAAGAAAAAATATATCTTTTTGTGAATTATTGTTTTCTACATAGCCTACAGTATTCCAACATCACATTTTTAACGCAAAATGTAAAAATCAAGTTACTGCCTCATGGCAGCATCTGTAATCTATTAGTTAGCATTATCTTTATATTAGCAATGCCCTAGCAACGTGCTGTTTTGCACAAAGAAGTACTGCCTGTATTTTCTTTGTAAAGTAACAGTTAGATTGTACATATAAACTTGTACCACTGGTTCTCCCATGTAATGTAAACACCTTCCACCTTGATTTCAGCTCTGTCTGCCCTTATTGATGTTGATAGCAGGCTATTTTCAGCATCAGGCGTCCTTTCACAGTAGACCACATGGATTACATTTCTGAGTTTGCTTTCAGGACACATTTGTTCTTGTAGAGCCGTGTATCCTGAGCAGCCGCTCTCGTTTCACAGTTACAGAAAAACAAAATGTTGGTTTTCTGATTAAATCACCCCTCTGTATTTTCAGTGAGGCTTACCTATACTGTCAGGCCTTCCTGTGTCCTCTTTGCTTACCAAAGAGACTCAGTGCTTCACCGTTTAGCCGCTTTGACGAGATGGTCCTTCCGGGCCCATGCCCAGAAGAAAGGCTTTTCCTCTCAGTTCAGCATCAAACCGTAACCTTTCTCAACTTTAATTACCTTAAGCAAGTTTGGAGTGGGCCGCTGCGCTGTCCTGCCTACTCATCCTTCCTCTGGCACTGATGTGAAGTCCACATGTGTGCTGAGTCTCCCGCTGTCTGCTGCCACACGCTGCACGCTATGGCGAGCTGATGACCCAACCTCTCACTCTCCTTCTGTCACATATACACACGCAAATGCACGCCTGTGTGAATGCACCCCTCAAACCCTTTTTAAATGCACCCGTTCACAGTAACAAAAATGTATGACAAAAAAGGATAAAAAAGACAGA
Source organism: Triplophysa rosa (assembly GCF_024868665.1). NCBI lineage: Eukaryota > Metazoa > Chordata > Actinopteri > Cypriniformes > Nemacheilidae > Triplophysa > Triplophysa rosa. Next base: position 5,998,131 of record NC_079912.1, read on the forward strand.
TCTTTTACATTTAAATTGTCGTTTATTTTTAACGTGATTGATATTCTGATAACATTATTGACATTTTTGATATTCTGTTAATAACAGATAATACTATTTCTAATTATTAGTACACTATAGGCCTAATATTAGTATACTAAGATATAACTATTAAAATGATAACTGTGACATGGTTTCTGCTCATAAGGTGTATAAAATGTAAATGCCTTCATAAATCAATAAAATCCTACATTAAATTTGACACATGCAAAATATGACGCATATCAGCACAATAAATATAACAGTCATATTAAAAACAATTATTTATACAAATAGCATGGCTAATGTACATCTAATAGAAAGTTTACAATAATACCATGAATTCAACTCTGTATTTGGTAATGTTCATAATATTTTCTTTGCATTGTCTACTCACATGCTAAATTGTATAGAAATAAGAAATAGATTGCAAAGATGCAATGTGTCAAGGACTGTTCCTGTAGCTCTATTGGTAGAGAATTGTGCTAGCAGCACACGGGTCATGGGTTCTAAGGTAACAACCTTACTGTTCAAATGTACCTTAAATTGTAATGTTTCTTTGAATGTAGTGTCTGCGAAACACATAAAAGCTCAAAATGTATGAAATCTTTTAAGGTGCAGATTTTGCATATAGGCCTTGTAGTTTATACTGGCTCTATGTTGCCTCCATCTCTGTTCTGTCTAAATAAAATGCTGAACTAGACCTTAATGTGTGATAGGTCATGCCATAAGCATGTTTTTATTTTGGGCAATGCATGAGCTACTATAAGCATAAGTGTATAGTATTTGTATTGTCCAACAGTGAAAAACATTTCTATCACACAAAAAAAATCCACAATGCTCCTTTAAAATTTTCTGACCAGTTTTAAAGAAAGCCCTACAGTTAATCAATACTGTTCACATTGACCTCTGAGCTATCAACTTGTGACTCATTTTTGATGGCCCACCTCTTAATCTGGCCTCCTTTTTAATGGACTCTCCTCTAACTGCCTTTTTCTGACAATGAATTACATTTTTCTCAGAGAAAACCAAAATGGAGTAACTGTGGTAACTGCGTGCACTGCCAATCACTCGCAATCAGCCATTTTTTTCCAGCGCTCTCGTTTCCTCATTGCTTGATGTGTGGAGATTAGGACCCTCTCTGCAGGGAGCCGTGCAGCACTCAGGAGAAATGAGGGTCTGCTCAGAAGTTTTACCTCTCCTGTTTGGAAACTTCTCCATTTGGGTTCCCTTAGCTTTCCCAGCATCTGCTTAAACACAGCTGAGTGGAGTCAACTCTCTCTTGATATACAACAATACAGCTGTGGGACGGGTTCCATTCAAAACACCCTAGAGTTTGCATTAAAAATGCAATGTATACAAGTGGATGTTCTGACCAAAATCATATGGTATGAGTAATATCATGTAACAGTACATCTCTAGAATTTGCTGAAAATTCGACAGTTTAAACATTAAAGCTGCTAACTATACATTTTTGGGTAAAAAATAAACAAAACCCATAATTGACCACATACAGACAAAATGACTGTTAAAATAACGGAACGCGTATAATAATGATTTTGAGAGGAATGTTAAATATGTATAGGTAAGTATTATAGTAACGTGCAATTTTACGTTTCAAACAGAGATGGCAATAGAGAGGCATTGCAGCATTAAATAACAATGTGGCTATGACTATTACATTTGACAAATTATACGTACTTCATTGCATTTGATTATGTACAAAAAGGTATTTCAAAATCCGACTAAAAGAGGCATGTGTTAAGATAGCTGATAAACACACATCTGTTGAATCTGTAAAAAAACTTACTAACAACCATATTAGCTATGTTAGTGTATTTTAAAGAGTAGATGACTACTCTTCATCCAATAATGTCTTTGTTCGAAATATATCATTCAAATTAAGTTCCTTCTAATTTATACCTGTGTAGATATATGTACCACGGTATAAACCGCAAAGTTACTGATTTCATTCCATTGCAACATTTGTATCCCATATAACTCGCATGTAAATTAATTGTATTGACAGATATGAGATTCATGCGTTAGTAATGTTTCACGTTATTAACATTAAGCGAGTTTTAACTGCACCCAAAATTCTGGAGGTTTATTGCAGATTTAAACAACACTGTAATCACGCGCAAAGTCATTAACATTTTTTTAAGAGCAAACGAGCTAATCTCCCAATTCAGTTAAAGAAATTGTGACAGTACGCGGGCTACTTTAAAAGCAGCCATTATGCTACATATAGTCTAATGAATCTAATTCACTATTAGTACGATATTTTCTTCACTAACTGCAACAAAAAAGGACCTTTCAGCATCATTTCCCTTTTGCATACCAAAAGTCATTCAAACGAGGGACCTTTAACAAGGAGCAACGTGCTATTCATGCTATTTTAATTACAATGTTAAACCATTATTTGTTTCAACACCTGGTTAAACCATTCAGGCTTGTTTAAATCCCCCTTTTTATCCCAGGTGTGTTGGAAAGGCTCAAAGGGGTGAATAGGTCTGCCACAACAGGAACATAATCAAGTCGCTGAACCGGCTGTTCAATGAGGCTCTAGGACGAGTTCAGATGCTACACACTCTCTGAGAAAGAGTGCAAGGTGGATTACGCTTGAAAAGAGGATTTAGTCAAGGATGTGCCCTCGACGTTTTTTCCACTCTTTCTCATAGTGGTAACCGTCATGAATAGTGCCTTTTCTCCTTTGGAGCAGTATTAGGAAACTCAATTGCTAGCTTAGAAGCTATTGGCTTTGTTGTGCATTTCTCTGCATATATTTGTGTTGCAGTTTGGCTGATTGAAACCAAGAGGCCATGCTGTTTCCACACTGTCGATGGGCCTGCTTTTAGAAAACCTCTCCAAATAGGGCTTTTGCATCTTCTAAGCCCCTTTTCTTTTCCTGCTATCACCTTCTTTGAAGTTGGGTTTGTTCTTCGGAGATACGGCTTTGTCTCATATGATGTTATTAGCAGGACCTTTGTGGGGAACTTGACCCCAGTGGAGTTGTAGTCAGGACAGGGCTGAGCCTACCTGGCTTCTGTGCTTGTCTTTGGATGTTCTCGAGAGATAAGAATAGGACAAAGTCATGTTATTGAAAACATAACCGCAACGAAGAAACACATTAGCGGTCTTGACATATCTATTCACGCTAAGCTTTCGTTGCCAAGTCGGAAGCTCTTTGTACACGTCGCAAGCCTCTTCTCTTACAATATAGAAAAGACCTACGCACCGTTCCTCTTAACGAATTAATGTCTGCTAATAACCCTTCAACAGCCTCTCGTAAAAGGATTAAAATGTTCATTGCACTTTTTTTTTTAGCAAAATTTAATTAAGATTTAGATTGGGTTTTAGCATGTCTGGGCAGATCCGCGCAGCATTCACGGTGGTCTTCAATTTAAGACCAAAATAAGTTAAGCTGCTTCTGCAATAATTACCCCATCTACTTTTAAATGATGCCTAATTATGCTTCATCCCCATGTAATTTAATAAGCATCTTCAGGCAGCCCGTGCTAGAAAAGTCTATTTACATTTTAAAGGTCAGACGTTGTTTGTTTTTGCTTTGAATAAGAGTTTCAATGTTGCACTAATACCCGTAGCATGGCAAGTCTTGCGCAACAATTTAGTCATTATGCAGAAAAACACACCCATTGAGGCTTAAGTACGTCTTTTTAACAAAGATATTATCCAACGAACATATGGTACTGATCACCAGACCCAGGTGCAATATGTGCCCTTTTGTCGCATTTCCTGCACCGACTGTTTTGGCAGGAAAAACGGCAGCATTTGATTTGGATTTCAGGTGAGTGTATGATAGCATTAATACATACTGTATTTTCGAAATATTTCATAAATGAACATGCAAATGTAGAGGATGTTTAGAATACTGTGATCGAAAGATATTTCATTTCGGCAAGAATAAGTTGTTGTTTTTTAAGTGTTTTGCATGCAGAGAGTCCTGCGTACAGGTATGAAAATGGTACTCAACCAAGCTCGTCCTCTTTGGTAAACTTAGGTGAAAAATCTAAACTTACTGTTTACATCTCCTGGCAAGGACACGGACCAGTCCACAGCAGGACCGATATGTCCAATTAAATGTCCTCCAAGAGAGCAACCGAATTATATCATTTAACAGCAAGATTTCACATCTTAAGAACAAATAATGTTTCTTGGAGATGTATGAGGTGGAGAAATTGTTGCAGCTTTCTTCTCTTAAGCTTCATTTAATTATTGCCTTCGAGAGCCGGTTTCCAAGAGGGTGACGAGACAATTGGAGGTGTCATCGTAATTATTTTAGAGGGCACTTTCGGGAGCGTTTCCTGCACTGGCATTTCTCATGCAGCTCTTGAACCGGCGGTATACAGTAAATGGGTTAAACAGCGGGATTCATACAATATTTTCCTCACCTGGTGATGTAATTCGACCTCTGCCATCTTTAAAGTGAATCACAGATCTGCAGGGTTGCCTTTGGATTAGATAGAGAACCCGCTATGAAATTGAAATCAAATAAAGTGGCAGGAATTGAATGTGTTGGTGTGAGAACGCTAGTGAACCGGTCCCTGTACAGGTCACGTAGCGCATAGTCATCCGTAGCTGGTGCGGTTTCCCACTTTTCAAAACCTGCCGGCCAAGATACACAGCACAGTGGGCAACGGAGAATGTGAAGCCTCTATCTACACCAGAGATCAAATGAGGAGAGTTCCTGATGATCCATTCCACTCGGCCAGGCCAAAGAAAACAAGGATTTAAAGACCATCAAACCGAAAGCTGGAAGAAAGGAGAAAATCAAGTGGTTTTGGCCTGCCCACAGCATGCCCTGTTCTCCCTGCTCTGCAAATAAGCTGTGCAAAATGCATTCTGGGAAAATTGCCCTCCGTTGCCGCCATGCTCTCTATTTACTTGGTCCTACCCATACTGAGGAACCCCTGCTGATAGCATTTTTCTAAATCTGTTCTGATGCTTCGGCTCTGTCGTTGCGTGCCCCGGGGCCTCTGGGCTCCTGGACACGTACTGATCCCTCATTTGGGCTCAAAGCCAACTGAACCATGGAGACCTCTGGTCCCAACACCATCACACCGGCTAAAGTAGAAGCCGGATTGACAGGTCTCAAAACGTGGATTTCCCGGCCACCAGTCAGCCAGCATCAGTCTCTAATGGTTGTAACAAACTGCTGGCATGAATAGGGCAAGTCCCACATTGTCACGTTTTGGCAGAATGAGGCAAAACAAGAGGGGACAGTTTCTCCGATCAGATGTTATAGTCTTTTAATCCCAATGACCTTCAGTTGGCCTTGATTTTTAAGCATCAAAATGGAGATAATTATTGATGTGATACATTATTAATTTCATTAAGTCATGTTTATTGTGTTTTTCAGAACATTTAACAATCGATTTTTGTTTTTGCTACTTGCTAGCCATGCACATGTTTTTAAACTCATCCTCTGTACTGCCGGAGATGTTGGTTAGACCTTGTCCACACTAATACGTTTCCACTTGAAAACGCTTCATCCACACTAGCGTTTTCAAGTACTTTCCTAGTGCTGCTAACCCACAATACAAACACTTACATCCATGTTTTGCTTATGGGCAAAAAATAAGAAACTTCAACCCGTGTCAATTCTGTCAGGCATTTATTCATGAGGTAGGTGCTGTGGGTAACTCAAGACTATAAAGTTGCAAACGCGAGTGACATTATACATTTGTTTACATTATATAAATGAACTATCTGATTTTACTTTATCAGTGCCTCCGATCCAAAACAGCTCTCTGGCTACACTGCAGCTGCGATGTGCATGATTCAGGACGAACACTGTTTTTAATCCTCTCATGGAGTTCAATGAGCAAAAGGCAGGGAGGGAACAACAGGGTTTCCACAGCTCCCATTAATGTACACTGGGGAGTCGTAAGTGTCACCCATGAAATCAAGATGTTAGGGTGTGAAAAACAGGGGAGGGACCGCGAGTAATTGTCATCATTGTTAAGTGCTCATCATCCTCCCTACAACTTAACACTGGCCGCTTTTTGACTTTAAGGGACAATCAGAGCAACCACCATATGCCAATTGACAAGTGTGTTTCCAAATGTTCTAAAACTACTGGGCGTTCGCGACATTGACATTGATTTGGGATTTGATTTGCAGTTCCAGTTTATCATACCCTAGTGAAATTCACCAATTTATTGTTTACTTTTAAGGTATGTGATGTAAATGGACTGTTCTGTTGTATATTCTGTGACCCCAAAAGAGGATATTTTGAGAAATGTCTAAGTGATTTTGTGTTCATACAATGGAAGTCAATGGGGTGCAATGTTGCTCGTGATGATGGGAAGTCCACCTGATGGCAAATGTAGCCACAACCTAGGATCCCGAGGGCACCAGAAGTCGTCAGTCCAAGCTCCGCTTCTGGACGCTCGTGATGATGGGCAATTCACCTGATGACCACTACAGAACCAGAATAATATTGGACAGACCTAAATATCTCTTTTTTTTCTATCCTCTTTTCACTAACCAGCCCGGCAAACTATTTCCAATGAATCTCACAGTTGCTGCAGTGCTAATTTAACATGCCAGAGGAGAACTGGCTCTCCCAAGGTTTTTTTTTCTCCACTCTTATACACATTTACGCATTTGGCAGACGCTTTTATCCAAAGCCACTTACAGTGCATTTTAGTCTATACGTGTCTTTCATCAGTTAGCGCAATGCTCTACCAACTGAGCTACACAGGAACACATATACATTTATAGTGGAGTTTTGGTTCCTTGCCACCGTTACTCACTGGGAGACTGCTGATTTAGTTTAAACCATAAATATAAACAACTTGGGTTTAACAACACACATGCACGTTAACATATTTTAACAAATATATTCTTTCCGTACGTTTTAGTATTATTGCAAATTGTTCTGGTATATTGTAATTTTAGGCTCCCAGTCCTGATAACAATATTTAAAATAATAAAATACCTCAATTAAATATACTTCGATTGAATCTTTTTTTGCTTCTGCAATAATAACATGTATCTTAATACCGTATATTCTCTTTAATTTTTCCCCTGGTATTTTTTTTTAATAAATATTTTATTATGATGTATGTAAAGCTGCAATGAAAATTGTGAACATTGCATAGAGAAAAACTCGCAATGATACCATGTATCCTAATACCGTATATTCTCTCAAATTTTTCCCCTAGTATTATTTTTTATAAAATGTGCATTATGATGTATGTAAAGCTGCTTTGCAACAATGAAAATTGTGAAAAGCACTATATAAATAAAATGGATTTGAATTTGGTTCTCATGGACAGCGATGAGATAAAACAGAGATCAAATGAGAAGAATACAGTAATCTCACATCTCCTTTAGACAATAAACAGAGGCCTCATTAATGTTTGCTGGGCAAAATTCATTGACTTCAGAATAAACTCATCACAACATTAATATATTACGTTTTCATATGTCTACATTAACTCTCTCAAAAGTTTCGCCTTCAGAAGAAAAAGAAAAAACAGATGTGTCATACAGAATAAAACCGAACACAAAAGACATTTTAGGCGCTACGAAAGAGAAACTTCTTTAAGCAATACAGTGAAATGTTCCTCGGGGTATGACTATGATTGCTAGAGTTGTAATAAAAATGAAGTAGATATACCCCTCACTACACCCATTTAGCTTGAATCTACACAATTTGCACCAAAATACCTTGCTCATGCTGATACTGTAAAACAATGGTAAATGTTTAAAAGGTTATTGCTCTATAATCTGCAGGAGGTCATTAATTCACTAATTGAAATGTTGGAGAGTATAGAGAGAGGATTATCATATATATGTACGCATGCAATTAGAGTAGTTCCGCTATACCGCGCTCACTCGTTCCTGCATTACTGAATACACCACTGTAAGGGCTATCACCGTTCCTCATTTAAATAATTACACAGCATATAAAAAACCCATAAAAAAATAATACCATGTATAATACCAATAATACCAAAAAAACCCATAGCGGCTTTGGATATTCAGGGATTGTCCAATCAGCTCGTGCTTGAGGTCACGAAACAATGTGACGACAATTAATGGAGAGCGTTAAATTACCAGGCCCATCTTAATCACATGCATGCGTGCACTGGCCGCTCCGGAAGCCACGCTGACACCGGTGGATAGAGACGGGCTTCTCAGTGGCAGCTTCCTTGATGGCCATAATAGCTTAATGTCGGGATCTGACAGCAATATTGAGGGGGAGTGACTCTTTGTGCGGCTGCGTGGCTCACAGGCTTTTGCAGTCATTTCTGATGACAGTAGCGTTCGCCATGCAGATTAAATTGGTGTTTACAGATTTGCCCTGGGTGTAAGTCCCCTCTCCCACTGGGATGCAGTGACACGGGCTGATGATGAATCCTAGACAGGACCAGCCACACTGTAGACGGCGAGGATTCTGTCTCCATCACACCAGGACCTCTCATCTGCTGGGCTGCTGGGACTTCACTGGGACTGACTGAGCAATGGATGTACTCGGTACAAGGCAAAAGACATTCTTTGTGTTGTATAAAGCTGGACCAGAGTAAAATTGTATAGCTTTTTTATTGCTAAGCCTTAATAAATATAAACGCATGAAACAAATGTGACATACAAATACGATATGAAATGAATGTGGAAAAATGTGAACATCTTATTGAAATAAAGTTAAAAGCAAAGCATTTTAAAAGTGAACTTTGTTGTTTACTCTGCTTCTGTTGAGATGAGGTTGTCACAGCTGGGCTGGTTGAAAAAAAAATACACGTTCAAAGTCCACAGCTACTCAGAGATTGTTTTCTCAGATGTTTTCTTGTTCCTGGGTTGGCTTCAAAAAGGAAAGGAATTTTGACTTGAGTTTGGCAGCGAGCGCGAATCAACGAGAATCAGCTGAACATAATATTTTACTTACAAAACAGAGCAGAAATAGATGCAAATTGGGATAAATTCTGTCCTGTCTTGTTCCGTACAACAAAGGGAGGTCATGCAGAAGGGGCAGTTAACCTTTGACCTCCAGAGAGTGATTAGGCTTATAATAGAAGGTCTAGATTCTCAGACCATCCGTACACACGGCTCTGATCCCACGCACACCACCTGTTTAAAGACCACTGTCTTATCGTCAGTCAAATGGGAGGAACTAAAGGGTCGGAAAACAGGTCCCTTAGGAGTCTGATTGAAATCTGAGTCTGCTTGTAACACTTTCAGACGGTGAGATTTGTATGATCTCTCTGTTATTCATTTTCTCAATACTGCCTCAGATTGTGTATTAATGTAAACAAATCCAAATCCAAAAGGAATCTCAGAAATAAGAATAAGAAAAGTAATAAAGAAGATTTCTTAGTTGGTATTTTTGTCTTGTTTCCTAGTAATGTCTTGTTTCCTTTGGATAAAAGCGTCTGCCAAATGCTTAAATGTAAATGTAGTAAACATGCATATATCAAAATGCATTCATTTGGGAAGCAAAATCATTTATTAAACCTGTTTAGTCTTGTTTTCTGAAAAATATGCTTAAAACAAGAAATGTCTGCCAATTGGATTATTTTTCTTACCCCATTGGTAGATAATTATTTTAAGCTTAGAATCATCTATTTTTTATTTTATTTTATTTTTCAGGAAGCAAGAGTTAAGATTTAGTCTCATTTTGCGAAATGATTTAAGAATGATTAGATATTTGTACTTGAAAACAATACCAAAATGCTGAGTAAGAAAATCATCTTTGTAGTGAGGCTGTCAAGCTAAATAGCACTGTAATAAACAAACAAATGAATAAATAATACAAATAATTTGAAGACATTATTAGCTGACAAATACCTTTGTGCTATAAACCAAAGTCTTTATAGTCTTGCAATAACAATTCCAACAATGTTAGTCGCAGAAATATTGCCCTTCATCGTAGCTCTCGTTTATTTGCACATGGACACGTTTTAATTTGTGTCGCAGCAACATTGACA